>NW_017217634.1:0-12407 GCF_001704415.2 Capra hircus | reverse complement strand
CTGAGATGTGATCCGACCACAGGGACTGAGGGCAAACGTACCGCTTGAGGTTGCTGGAGGAGCCGGACGAAGCCATGGTGGGAGAGGCACACGGGCACGCTGCAGACTGCTGGCCGATTGGGCGGGGACCCAGAAGCTCAGGACTCTGGAGAACGGGAGGCGTCTCCGCCACCATTGACGTCAATAGGGTTTGGGTGGTAGATGGAGGGGCCGCCCCTGGCCTCTTTCCAAGCAGAGACCCTGGGACGGAGTCCCGTGGAGCGAGTGGGCTTTTCCCGGGCACGGCTGTGCCCTGGACCGCCAAGATCCCTGTTGGGGTGGGCGGGCAGTTCGGGGGCTATGGTTTTGTGGCCCTCCCTCGCAGCGGGGTGTGGGTTCAACCCTGAGTGGATCAATCAGGGGCCCTCAGCAGTGCCAAGGGAACTCACCGCCAGGAAACGCCCCTAGGTCCCTTTGAATTGGCCACCAACGCCCCCTTTCCCAGCCTGCCTTGCTCTGAGATTTCCCACCTTTTCACATTCCACAGGTCCCTGGTCCTCGACTGTCCCCCGCTGGCTCCTCCGAGGCATTCCGGGACACCAGACGCTCTCCTCCAGCGCCTCCACCTAGATCCCTCGCTGTCCTCACCTCCGTTTCCCCCATGCCCCTCCCCAACTCCTCCGTGGGCTCTTGGCATCCTTTCCCTACAGCAGTCCCAGAGTGCCACCGCGAGGGCTTTGAGTTGCCTGGAGCCCAAGGCTCCGGCAGAAACCTGAGGGGCCAGCGTCTGGACCTGGCAGCTAATGCCATTTGGGGCTTTTCTCACGTGGAGCCTGAGGCCTGCACCTCCACGGGCAAACACCAGCGCGAGTGCCCTGGAGATACCCGCCCAAGGGGACAATGTATCCCCTACTGTGTGGAAGGAGGTTCCTGTTTTCCCTGCACTGGTTCGACTTTCACGCCGAGGATCGACTCACACCATGGTGGCAAGTGGAATAGCCCTGTGGGAAAGCCTCATGGGAAAGACTCCAGGGAAAGCCACAGATTCCTTGATCCACGAGAAGGGAAGCGTGACACTGCTGCTACGCTCGGGAGGAAAGCGCACGTGCATGACCCCACTCGAGCGAGGACTGACGCAAGCTTGGGAGACTCCAGAAGTACGCCAAGATCCATGTCAGCACTGGAGAGGAATCCTCAGGTTCCGGTCCCGACTCCACACAAGGTCTTAGGCCCCGCATCGACGGGAGAGGAATCCTGAGAGGCCCCTAGCACCTCGCATGGGGACTGGCCTTTCCTGAGGTCACCAGAGCGGGTCCCTGAGGTCTCCATCGTAACTCGAGAGCACCTGCCGCAACTCGAGAAAATCCAGGAGGTTCTCCCCTCCAGGAGAGATGAGGCTGATTTTCCGCTGAGGCGTCTCGAGGCTAATCACACCTAACCTCTGGAACTTCCAAAGGGTCCTTCACACCCTTGCTGCAGTCAAGAAGTTCTCCGACATACCCATATCCACTCGAGAGGAAGGACGAGGTTCCCGCCCATATCCAGCGGAGCCCCGTTTCCAGCCTCGTAGCTCGAGAAGAGGGATCCTTTCCCTTCGTCGTCGGGAAAGAATTCCCGGCCTTCCCGCCGCATCTCAAGAGGAGGCGCTCTCAACAGGAAAGACGAGAGGAACTCCAGGGCCTTGCCAGCATTCCAAGAGTCCCCCAGATGTCTAAGTCCATTCCAGAAGAAACTGTTTTCCCTGCACTGCCTCGACGTTCACGCCGAGGATCGACTCACACCACCGTGGCACGTGGGACAGCCCTGTTTGGAAAGCCTCGTGGGAAAGCCTCAATGGAAAGCGACAGATCCCTTGATCCACACGTCGGCAAGCGTGACACTGCAGCTGCAGGTCGTGAGGAAATGGCAGGTGCATGCCCCCACACGAGATGAGGACTGACTCCCCTGGTGAGACTCCAGAAGTACGGAAAGATTCATGTCAGCACTGGAGAGGCATCCTCAGGGTCTGGCCCCGACTCCACACAAGGTCTTAGGCACCGGCATCGATGGGAGAGGAATCCCTAGAGGCCCCCTGGTAACTCGCATGGGGACTGTCCTTTCCTGAGGCCACCAGAGCGGGTCCCTGAGGACCCGACGTAACTCGAGAGAACCTGCCGCAACTGGGTAAAATCCAGGAGGTTCTCCCCTCCAGGCGGGATGAGGCCCATTTCCTCTGAGGTGTCTGGAGGCTCATCACACCTAACCTCTGGAAATTAAAAAGGGTGCTTGCTGCAACTCAAGAAGTTCCCCGACATACCCGTCTCCACACGAGAGGAAGCACGAGGGTCCCGCCCACATTCAGAGGAACCCCGTTTCCGAGATGAAGGATCCTATCCTGCTTAGTCAGGAAAGATTTTTCGGCGTTCCCATGGCATCTCAAGAGCAAGGGTTCTCAATAGGAAAGGCGAGAGGAACTCCAGGGTCGTGCCACCATTTCAAGAGTCCCCCAGATGTCTCAGTCCATTTCAGAGGAACCCGTTTTCCCAGCACTGCCTCGACTTTCACGCCGAGGATCCACTCACACCATGGTGGCATGTGGGACAGCCCTGTGAGAAAGCCTCGAGGAAAAGCCAGAGATCCCTTGATCCCCGCGACGGGAAGCGTGACACATCTGCTACACTGTCCCTGAGGTCACGGTCGTATGTCGAGAGTACCTGCCGCAACTCGAGAAAATCCAGGAGGTTCTCTGCTCCAGTCGAGATGAGGCCCATTTTCTCTGCGGCGTCTCGAGAGTAATCACAACTAAACTCTGGAACTTCCAAAGTGTCCTAAACACCCTTGCTAAAACTCAAGAAGTTCCCCGACATACTCGTCTCCACTCCAGAGAAAGCACGAGGGTCCGGCCACCGCCAGAGGAGCTCCGTTTCCGCCTCCAAGCTCGAGATGAGGGATCCTTTCCTGCTTCCTCGGGAAAGAATTCCCGACGTTTCGACGCATCTCAAGAGGAGGCGCGCTGCACAGGAAAGGCGAGAGGAACTCATGGGTCGTGCCACCATTCCAAGAGTCCCCCAGATGTCTCAGTCCATTCCAGAGGATCCTGTTTTCCCTGCACTGCTTCGACTTTAACGCCGAGGATCGACTCACACCACGGTGGCACGTGTGACAACCCTGTGGGAAAGCCTCGTGGGAAAGCCTCGAGGGAAAGCCACAGATCCCTTAATCCACGCGACGGGAAGCGTGACACTGCTGCTACAGCACGGGAGGAAAGCGCACGTGCATGCCCCTACTCGAGACGAGAACTGACTCCCCTGGGGAGACTCCAGAAATACCCCAAGATGCATGTCAGCCCTGGAGAGGAATCCTCAGGTTCTGGCCCCGACTCCACACAAGGTCTTAGGCCCTGGCATCGACGGGAGAGGAATAGCGACAGGACCTCTAGCAAATCGCATGGGGACTGGCCTTTCCTGAGGTCACCAGAGCGGGTCCATGAGGGCCCCGTCGTAAGTCGAGAGCACCTGCCGCAACTCGGTAAAATCCAGGAGGTTCTCCCCTGCAGGTGAGATGAGGCCCGTTTCCACTGAGGTGTCTCGAGGCTAATCACACGTGAACTCTGGAACTTCTAAAGAGTCTTTCACAGTCATGCAGCAACTCAAGAAGTTCCCCGACATACCCGTCTCCACTCAAGAGGAAGCACGAGGGTCCCGGCCACATCCAGAGGACCTCCGTTTCCGGCTCGTAGCTCGAGATGAGGGATCCTTTCCCTACTTGGTCGGGAAAGAATTCCCGGCATTCCCATCGCATCTCAAGAGGAGGCGCTCTCCAAAAGGAAAGTGGAGAGGAACTGCAGGGTCGTGCCACCATTCCAAGACTCCCCCAGATGTCTCAGTCCATTCCACAGGAACCTGTTTTCCATGCACTGCCTCGGCTTTCACGCCGAGGATTGACTCACACCACCGTGACACGTGGGACAGCCCTGTGAGAGAGCCTCGTGGGAAAGACTCGAGGGAAAGTCACAGATCCCTTGGTCCACGCAAGCAGAAGCGTGACACTGCTGCTACAGCATGGGAGGAAAGGGCACGCTCATGCCCCCACTCGAGATGAGGCCTGAATCCCCTGGGGAGACTCCAGAGGTACCCCAAGATCCATGTCAGCACTGGAAAGGAATCCTCAGGTTCCGGCACCGACTGCACACAAGGTCTTAGGCCCCGACATCGACGGGAGAGGAATCCCGAGAGGCCCACGAGCAACTCGCATGGGGACTGGCCTTTCCTCAAGCCAAAAAAGCGGGTCCTTGAGGTCCAGGTCGTAAGTCGAGAGCACCTGCCGCAACTCGAGAAAATACAGGAGGTTCTCCCCTCTAGGCGAGATGATGCCCATTTCCACAGAGGCGTCTCGAGGTAATCACATCTAACCTCTGGAACTTCCAAAGGATCCTTCACACCCTTGCTGCAACTCAAGAAGTTCCCCGACATACCCGTCTCCACTCGAGAGGAAGCACGAGAGTCCCGCCCACATGCACAGGACCCCGTTTCCGCCTCAAAGGACGAGAGTAGGAATCCTTTCCCTGAGTGGTGGGGAAAGAATTCCCGGCATTCCCGTCCCATCTCAAGAGGATGCGCTCTCCACAGGAAAGGCGAGAGGAACTCCAGGGTCGTGCCACCATTCCCAGAGTCTCCCAGATGTCTCAGTCCATTCCAGGGAAACCTGTTTTCCCTGCACTGCCTCGACTTTCAAGCAAAGGATCGACTCACACCACGGGGGCACGTGGGACAGCCCTGTGAGAAAGCCTCGTGGGAAAGCCTCGTGGGAAAGACTCGAGGGAAATCCACAGATGCCTTGATCCACTCGAAGGGAAGCGTGAAAATGCTGCTACAGCTCGGGAGGAAAGCCCACGTGTATACCCCCACTCGAGACGAGATCTGACTCTCCTGGGGAGACTCCAGAAGTACCCCAAGATCCATGTCAGCACTGGAGAGGAATCCTCAGGTTCCGGCACTGACTCCACACCAGGTCTTAGGCCCGGGCATCGACGGGAGAGGAATCCCGAGAGACCACCGAGCATCTCGCATGGGGACTGGCCTTTCCTGAGGCCACCAGAGCGGGTTCCTGAGGTCCCCGTCGTAAGTCGAGAGGACCTGCCGCAACTGAAGAAAATCCAGGAGGTTCTCCCCTCCAGGCGAGATGAGGCCCATTTCCGCTGAGGCGTCTCGAGGCTAATCACACCTAACCTCTGGAACTTCCTATGGGTCCTTCACACCCTTGCTGCAACTCAAGAAGTTCCCCCACATACCCGTCTCCACTCGAGAGGAAGCACGAGAGTCCCGCCCACATCCAGAGGAGCCCCGTTTCTGCCTCCTAGCTCGAGAGTAGGGATCCTTTCCCTGCGTGTTCGGGAAAGAATTCCCGGCGTTCCCGATGCATCTCAAGAGGAGGCGCTCTCCACAAGAAAGGCGAGAGGAACTCCAGGGTCGTGCCACCATTCCCAGAGTCCCCCAGATGTCTCAATCCATTCCAGGGAAATCTGTTTTCCCTGCACGGCCTCGAATTTCAAGCCAAGGATCGACTCACACCACGGTGGCACGTGGGACAGCCCTGTGGGAAAGCCTCCTGGGAAAGCCTCGAGGGAAAGCCACAGATCCCTTGATCCATGGCAAGGGAAGCGTGACACTGATGCTACAGATCGAGAGGAAATCGCACGTGAATGCCCCAATTCGAGACGAGGACTGACTCCCCTGTGGAGACTCCAGAAGTACCCCAAAACCATGTCAGCACTGGAGAGGAAACCTCAGGTTCCGGCAGCGATTCCACACAAGGTCTTAGGCCCCAGCATCGACGGGAGAGGAATCCCGAGAGACCCCGAGCTACTCCCATGGGAACTGGCCTTTCCTGAGGCCACCATAGCGGGTTCCTGAGGTCTCCGTCATATGTTGAGAGCACCTGCCACAACTCCAGAAAATCCAGGAGGTTCTCCCCTCCAGGCGAGATGAGGCCCATTTCCGCTGAGGCGTCTTGAGGCTAATCACACCTAACCTCTGGAACTTACAAAGGGTCCTTCACACCCTTGCTGCAACTCAAGAAGTTCCCCGAAATACCCGGCTCCACTCGAGAGGAATCACGAGACTCCCGCCCTCATCCAGAGAAGCCCCGTTTCCGCCTCCCAGCTCGAGAGGTGGGATCCTTTCCCTGCGTGGTCGGGAAAGAATTCCCGGGTTCCCGTCGCATCTCAAGAAGAGGCGCTCTCCACAGGAAAGGCGAGAGGAACTCCAGGGTCGTGCCACCATTCCCAGAGTCCCCCAGATGTCTCAGTCCATTCCAGGGAAACCTGTTTTCCCTGCACTGCCTCGACTTTCAAGCCGAGGATCGACTCACACCACGGTGGCACGTGGGACAGCCCTGTGGGAAAGCCTCCTGGGCAAGCCTCGAGGGAAAGCCACAGATCCCTTGATCCAAGCGAAGGGAAGCGTGACACTGCTGCTACAGCTCGGGAGGAAATCGCACGTGCATGCCCCCAATTCGAGACGAGGACTGACTCCCCAGGGGAGACTCCAGAAGAACCCCAAATTCATGTCAGCACTGGAGAGGAATCCTCAGGTTCCAGCAGCGACTACACACAAGGTCTTAGGCCCCGGCATCGACAGGAAAGGAATCCTGAGTGGCCCCCGAGCAACTCGCATGGGGTCTGGCCTTTCCTGAGGCCACCAGAGCGGGTCCCTGAGCTCCCCGTCGTAAGTCGAGAGCACCTGCCACAACTCGAGAAAATCCAGGAGGTTCTCCCCTCCAGGGGAGATGAGGCCCATATCCTCTGAGGCGTCCCCAGGCTAATCAAACCTAACCTCTGGAACTTCCAAAGGGTCCTTCACACCCTTGCTGCAACTCAAGAAATTCCCCGACATACCCGTCTCCACTCAAGAGGAAGCACGAGATACCCGCCCAATCCAGAGGAGCCCTGTTTCCGCCTCCTAGCTCGAGAAGAGGGATCCTTTCCCTGCGTCGTCGGGAAAGAATTCCCGGCGTTTCCGTCCCATCTCAAGAGGAGGCGCTCTCAACAGGAAAGCCGAGAGGAAATCCAGGGTCATACCACCATTCCCAGAGTCCCCCAGATGTCTCAGTCTATCCCAGGAAACCTGTTTTCCCTGCACTGCCTCGACTTTCAAGCCGAGGATCGACTCACACCATGGTGGCACGTGGGACAAACCTGTGGGAAAGCCTCGTGGGAAAGCCTCATGGGAAAGCCTCGAGGGAAAGCCACAGATCCCTCGATCCAAGCGAAGGGAAGCGTGACACTGCTGCTACAGCTCGGGAGGAAAGCGCACTTGCATGCCCACACTCGAGACGAAGACTGACTCCCCTGGGGAGACTCCAGAAGTACCCCAAGATCCATGGCAGCACTGGAGAGGAATCCTCAGGTTCCGGCACTGACTCCACACAAGCTCTTAGGCCCCGGCATGAGGGGAGAGGAATCGTGAGAAGCCCCCGAGCAACTCATATGTGGACCTGCCTTTCCTGAGGCCACCAGAGCGGGTTCCTGATGTCCCCGTCGTAAGTGAAGAGCACCTGCCGCAACTCGAGAAAATCCAGGAGGTTCTCCCTTCCAGGCGAGATGAGGCCCATTTCTGCAGAGGCGTCTCGAAGCTAATCAAACCAAACATCTGGAACTTCCAAAGGGTCCTTCACACGCTTGTTAAAACTTAAGAAGTTCGCCGCCATACCCGTCTCCACTCGAGAGGAAGCACGAGAGTCCCGCCCACATCTAGAGGAACCCCGTTTCCGCCTCCTAGCTCGAGAGGAGGGATCCTTTCCCTGCATGGCCTGGAAAGAATTACCGGCGTTCCCGTCGCATCTCAAGAGGAGGCGCTCTCCACAGGAAAGGCGAGCGGAACTCGAGGGTCGTGCCACCATTCCCAGAGTCCCCCAAATGTCTCAGTCCATTCCAGGGAAACCTGTTTCCCTACACTGCCTCGACTTTCAGGACGATGATCCACTCACACCACGGTGGCACGTGGGACAGCCCTTTGGGAAAGCCTTGAGGGAAAGCCACAGATCCATTGATCCACGCAAAGGGAACCGTGACACTGCTGCTGCAGCTCGGGAGGAAAGCTCACGTGCATGCCCCCACTCGAGAGAAGGACTGACTCCCCTGGGGATACTCCAGAAGTACTCCAAGATCCATATCAGCACTGGAGAGGAATCGTCAGGTTCCGGCACCGACTCCACACAAGGTCTTAGGCCTCGGCACCGATGGGAGATGAATCCCAAGAGGCTACCGAGCAACTCGCATGGCGACTGGCCTTTCCTGAGGCCACCAGAGCGGGTCCCTGAGTTCCCCGTCCTAAGTCCGAGCACCTGCCGCAACTTGAGAAAATCCAGGAGGTTCTCCCTTCCAGGCGAGATGAGGACCATTTCCGCTGAGGTGTTTTAAGGCTAATCACACCTAACTTCTGGAACTTATAAAGGGTCCTTCACACCCTTGCTGCAACTCAAGAAGATCCCCAACATACCCGTCTCCACTCGAGAGGAAGCACGAGCGTCCCGCCCACATCCAGAGGAGCCCCGTTACCGCCTCCTAGCTCGAGAGGTGGGATCCTTTCCCTGCAGGGTCGGGAAAGAATTTCCGGCATTCCCGTCACATCTCAAGAGGGGGCGCTCTCCAAAGGAAAGGGGAGAGGAACTCCAGTGTCTTGCCACCATTCCGCAGATCCCCCAGATGTCTCAGTCCATTCCACGGAAGCCTGTTTTCCCGGCACTAGCCTCGACTTTCAAGCCAAGGATCGACTGACACCACGGTGGCACGTGGGACATCACTGTGGGACAGTCCTGTGGGAAAGCCTCGTGGGAAAGCCTCGTGGGAAGCCTCGAGGGAAAAGCCACAGATCCCTTGATCCTCGCGAAGCAAAGCGTGACTGTTGCTACAGCTCGGGAGGAAAGCGCACGTGCATGCCCCCACTCGAGACGAGGACTGACGCCCCTGGGGATACTCTAGAAGTCCCCGAAGATCCATGTCGGCACTGCAGAGGAATCCTCAGGTTCCGGCACCGACTCCACACAAGGTCTCAGGCCCCAGCATCGACGGGAGAGGAATCCCGAGAGGCCCCCGAGCAACTCGCATGGGGACTGGCCTTTCCTGAGGCCACCAGAGCGGGATCCTGAGGTCCCCGTCGTAAGTCGAGAGCACCTGCCGCAACTCGAGAAAATCCAGGAGGTTCTCCCCTCCAGGCGAGATGAGGCCCATTTCCGCTAAGGCATTTCCAGGCAAATCAAACCTAACCTCTGGAACTTCCAAAGCGTCCTTCACACCCTTGCTGCAAATCATGAAGTTCCCTGACATACCACGTCTCCACTCGAGAGGAAGCACGAGAGTCCCGCCCACATCCAGAGGAGCCTCGTTTCCGCCTCATGGCTCGAGAGGAGGGATCCTTTCACTGCGTGGTCGGGAAAGAATTCCCGGCATTCCCGTCGAATCTCAAGAGGATGCGCTCTCCACAGGAAAGGCGAGAGGAACTCCAGGGTCGTGCCACCATTCCCAGAGTCCCCCAAATGTCTCCAGTCCAT
This sequence comes from Capra hircus, assembly GCF_001704415.2. NCBI lineage: Eukaryota > Metazoa > Chordata > Mammalia > Artiodactyla > Bovidae > Capra > Capra hircus. The sequence goes on along the minus strand of NW_017217634.1, from coordinate 2,900 downwards.
TCCAGGGAAACCTGTTTTCCCTGCACTGCCTCGACTTTCAAGCCGAGGATCGACTTACACAATGGTGACACGTGGGTCAGCCCTGTGGGAAAGCCTCGTGGGAAAGCCTCGTGGGAAAGCCTCGTGGGAGAAGCCTCGAGGGAAAGCCACAGATCCCTTGATCAACGCGTAAGGAAGCGTGACACTGCTGCTACAGCTCTGGGAGGAAAGCAGCACGTGCATGCCCCCACTCGAGACGAGAGTCTTACTTCCCTGGGAGACTCCAGAAGTACCCCAAGATACCATGTCAGCACTGGAGAGGAATCCTCAGGTTCCGGCACTGACTCCACACAAGGTCTTACGCCCCGTCATCGACGGGAGAGGAATCCCGAGAGGCCCCCGAGCAACTCGCAGGGGACCGGCCTTTCCTGAGGCCACCAGAGCGGGTCCCTGAGGTCCCCGTCGTAAGTCGAGAGCACCTGCCGCAACTCGAGAAAATCGAGGAGGTTCTCCCCTCCAGGCGAGATGAGGCCCATTTCCGCTGAGGCGTCTCGAGGCTAATCACACCTAACCTCTGGAACTTTTCAAAGGGTCCTTCACACCCTTGCTGCAACTCAAGAAGTTCCCCGACATACCCGTCTCCACTCGAGAGGAAGCACGAAGAGTCCCGCCCACATCCAGACGAGTCCCGTTTCTGCCTCCTAGCTCGAGGGGATGGATGGTTTCCCTGCGCTGCTCGGGAAAGAATTCCCGGTGTTTCCGTCGCATCTTAAGAGGAGGCGCTCTCCACAGGAAAGGCGAGAGGAACTCCAGGGTCGTGCCACCATTCCCAGAGTCCCCCAGATGTCTCAGTCCATTCCAGGGAAACCTGTTTTCCCTGCATTGCCTTGACTTTCAAGCCGAGGATCGACTCACACCACAGTGGCATGAGGCACAGCCCTGTGGGAAAGCCTCGTGGGAAAGCCTCATGGGAAAGCCGCGAGGGAAAGCCACAGATCCCTTGATCCACGCGAAGTGAAGCGTGACACTGCTGCTAACAGCTCGGGAGGAAAGCGCACGTGCATGCCCCCACTCTAGAGGAGGACTGACTCCCCTGGGGAGACTCCAGAAATAAACCAAGATCCATGTCAGCACTGGAGAGGAATCCTCAGGTTCTGGCACTGACTCCACACAAGGTCTTAGTCCCCAGGATCGATGGGAGAGAAATCCCGAGAGGCCCCCGAGCAACTCGCATGGGGACTGGCCTTTCCTGAGGCCACCACAGCGCGTCCCAGGGGTCCCCGTCGTAAGTCGAGAGCACCTGCCGCAACTCGAGAAAATCCAAGAGTTTCTCCCCTCCAGGCGAGATGAGGCCCATTTCCGCTGAGGCATCTCGAGGCTATTCACACCTATCCTCTGGAACTTCCAAAGGGTCCTTCACACCCTTGCTGCAACTCAAGAGGTTCCCAGACATATCCGTCTCCACTCGAGAGGAAGCAGGAGAGTTCCGCCCACATCCAGAGGAGCCCCGTTTCCGCCTCCTAGCTCGAGAGGAGGGATCCTTTCCCTGCGTGGTCGGGAAAGAATTCCCGGCGTTCCCATCGCATCTAAAGGGGAGACGTCTCCACAGGAAAGGCGAGAGGAACTCCAGGGTCGTGCCACCATTCCCAGAGTCCCCCAGATGTCTCAGTCCATTCCAGGAAAACCTGTTTTCCCTGCACTGCCTCGATTTTCAAGCCGAGGATCGACTCACACCACGGTGTCATGTGGGACAGCCCCGTGGGAAAGACTCGTGGGAAAGCCTCTTGGGAAAGCCTCGTGGGAAAGCCTCGAGGGAAAGCCACAGATCCCTTGATTCACGCTAAGGGAAGCGTGACTCTGCTGCTAAAGCTCGGGAGGCAATTGCACGTGCATGGCCCACTCGTGACGAGGACTGACACCCCTGGGGGGACTCCAGAAGTACCCCAAGATCCATGTCAGCACTGGAGAGGAATTCTCAGGTTACGGCACCGACTCCACACAAGGTCTTAGGCCCCTGCATCGACGGGAGAGGAATCCTGAGAGGCCCCCAGATGCAACTCGCATGGGGACTGGCCTTTCCTGAGGCCACCACAGCGGTTCCCTGAGGTCCCCGTCGTAAGTCGAGAGCACCTGCCGCAACTCGAGAAAATCCAGGAGGTTCTCCTATTCCAGGCGAGCTGAGTCCCATTTCCGCTGAGCGTATCTCGAGGCTAATCACACCTTACATCTGGAACTTCCAAAGGGTCCTTCACACCATTGCTGCAACTCAAGAAGTTCCCAGACATACCTGTCTCCACTCGAGAGGATGCTCGAGAGTCCCGCCCACATCCAGAGAAGCCCCGTTTCCGCCTCCTGGCTCGAGAGGAGGGATCCTTTCCCTTCGTGGTCGGAATAGAATTCCCGGTGTTCCCGTCACATCCCAAGAGGAGGAGCTCTCCACAGGAAAGCGAGAGAAACTCCAGGGTCGTGCCACCATTCCAGAGTCCCCTGTATGTCTTAGTCCATTCCAGGGAAACCTGTTTTCCCTGCACTGCCTCAACTTTCAAGCCGAGGATCGACTCACACCACGGTGGCACATGGGACAGCCCTGTGGGAAGCCTCTTGTAAAGCTCGTGCGAAAGCCTCGAGGGAAAGACACAAATCCTTGACCAACGCGAAGGGAAGCATGACATGCTGCTCAGCTCGGGAGGAAATCGCACGTGCATTCCCCCACTCGAGACGAGGACTGACTCCACTAGGGAGACTCCATTAGTACCCGAAGATCCATGTCAGCACTGGAGAGAATCCTCAGGTTCCGGCACTCTCTACACAAGATCTTAGGTCCGGCATCGACGGAGAGGAATCCCGAGAGGCCCCCGTGCAACACGCATGGGGACTGGCCTTTCCTGAGGCCACAAGAGCGGGTCTCTGAGGTCCCTGGT
>NW_017217633.1:0-12408 GCF_001704415.2 Capra hircus | reverse complement strand
CGTCAAAGTTCCAGCTGTTTTCCTTAAGCAAACATGTGCCTATTAAAATCGATATCACATACAGCTTCAGTTTCCCCTTCTGTCCCTACACTACTGTGTGTCATAAAGAAGCTGCCATGTAATAATTGTGATGATTTCAATGCAAATGAAGTGAGAAAGCTGATGTCAAAACTGCCTCCAGAATCACAGAATTACAGAGGTTAGTCTTTTAACAAATATTTTACTAAAAACTAACTCTGTGCCTAGAATTCCACTGGGCACAAAAGACATAAAAATAATAGATGTCAAGCCTTGACCTAAAATAGTTATAACCTTGGTTTGGAGGTTGGGGAAGATAGACCTATAATTTATTATGCAATTTATTAAGACTACCAGGAAGTTCTGTGAACACCAAAACAGACGTACAGCAAATGTCCACCGGGGACATCAAGGCAGTGGAGTGAACTCTAGTGGAGTGTAACAGGGGAGGGACAAGTATGTGATCTTCAGCTCCACTCAAACACTGTCTAGTATAATACAGACTGTATCTGGGTGGGTTCATTCTCTTTAATTCTGGAACTGAGAGTTAGGAAGCATGTTGGTTTACAGATGAACCATGACCTGTAACCTCAGTTTATGAGTGAAAATAAAATAGTTGCTTTAGTCTACATTTGCCACCTGCTGTCTTATTTTCTCAGGTTGGTCAAAATTCAAGAGGGGGTTGTTATTTATTAGGGTTCCTCAAAGATCCCAGCACAAAGAAGCTAATAAGAAAACATTTTCCTAGAACTTTTCTACACTTCATGTCAACAAATATTTCAGCATCTACTGAAGACAGGGCTATGCCCAAAGATGTACAGCTCTTACCATTTCAGCTTAATTAAAGACGGTGCTAGTTGCAGAGAATCCACCTGCGATGCAGGAGACACAGGAGATATGGGTTGCATCCCTGGATTAGGAAGATCCCCTGAAGGAGGAAATGGAAACTCAGGTGTTCTTGCCTGTAAAATCCCAGAGGCAGAGGAGCTGGCAGGCAAATCTGTAGTAACTCTTTTGGATCAACTTTCCTAACAGAACTATGAGGGGCGCTTGACCAGCATATTTCCGCAACCAATGGATGCTCAAGCGACATTGATTGACTTTGCTGCTACACTAAAAGGGGTTCCGATGTCAGAGTAATGCTGAGCATCCGTTACCCTGGGTCCTCCATGGCTGAGGTTGCCATTTGGTCAAAATGTTAGCAAACGCGAGCCTTGCCACAAGCCTTATCAGGCACTAAAAGTCAATTATCTAGAGTCCTCTCCCACCCGAGGTGAATTGATATTAAATTGAATCCTTTTTGTGCTGTTATAAAATAAGCCCTTAAAAAACAATGAGCAAATGGAAAATAGAGTGTGTTTTATTGATTGTGATGTTTCCTCTTAACTCGATTCCGGCAGGGGAGGCTTCTCCGATGGCACATGCGCAGAGAACAAGGGCACCGCCGCGGTCGATAGTTCCGGGAAAATGGACGGCCTCGTCCGCCTAATGGATCTCTCCACCATTCCCTTCATCGGGATCCAACTTGGGATTAGTCACGCGGCAGATTTTTCAACAGTCCCTCTAGACTCTGCTTTCTTTCAAAGCAATATGTTAAATGTCAGCTGAGAAATTCAGCTTACTTTCATGATTTAAGGACTTTTTTTTTTTTTTAAGTTTTTTAAGACTGAGGTGTTCTTTTTGCTTTTTGTCTTTGAATCAATGGTAGTTTTGATTTTTGTATTACTTAATTCCCCATATACCCCTCACCCTCCCCTAATGTTTTAACATTACTGTGGTACATTTATCAAAATTAGGACACCAGTATAGTATCTATAGTGTACTAAACTCCAGACTTGATTCGGATTTCATCAGGTTTCCAATTACGTTCTTTCTTTTCCAAGAGTCAGTCCAGGGAATGATGCTGCATTTAGTCAGCCTGTCTCCTCAGTCTTGCCTGTGACAGTTTCATAGTCTTTTTAAATAGTCTTCAATTCGGAGGAGGAATTGGTCAGGTGTTTCATAGAACATCCCTCAATTTAGGTTTGTCTGAGTTTTTTTCATGATTACCTTGGGGTTATGGGTTTTGGAAAAAGAGGCTTCAGATTTAAAGTGACTTGCTCACTGTGTTCTATCAAACGGGGTACCTGCTATTAGTGTAACATCACTGGCAATGCTAACCTTGATCCCCTGGCCAGACCTTGTTAACAAGGTTTTCCCCTGAAAACCTTATTTTTCTTTTCTTTGAAATCAGCCAAGTCAAAGTTATGGTTTTCCCAGTAGTCATGTATGAATGCGAAAGTTGGACTATAAAGAAAGCTGAACACTGAAAAATTGATGCTTTTGAACTATGGTGTTGGAGAAGACTCTTGAGAGTCCCTTGGACTATAAGGAGATGCAACCAGTCCATCCTAAAGGAAATCAGTCCTGAATATTCATTGGAAGGACTGATGCTGAAGCTGAAACTCCAATACTTTGGCCACCTGATGGGAAGAACTGACTCATTGGGAAAGACCCTAATGCTGGGAAAGATTGAAGGTGGGAGGAGAAGGGGACAAAGACAGATGGTTTGGATGGATGTGAGCTTGAGTAGGCTCTCGGAGTTGGTAATGGACAGAAAAGCCTGGCGTGCTACAGTCCACGGGGTCACAAAGAGTTGGACAGGACTGGGCAACTGAACTGAACTGAAGCCTAAAATGCAGTTATCAGATTCAGAGGGTATTTCTAAACATTGTGTTCAAGATACTAAAATGTAAAGTGTCATTATGTTAGTCTTCATAGTAGGCTGGAGAAAGTGGAGTGGAAAAGTATCTGGAGGAGAAAAGAAAAGGATATAAACTTATTTCAAGTTAAACTTTTATTTCCAAATTCTATAGTAAGACATTTCTTTCAGATACTAATCTATGCTGAACCACTGGTTGGTTTCAGCGGTACAGGATTCAGCCTCAGAAGCTTCTGTTAGTTATGAGCAAGGCAAGCCGAACCACTTTAGAGTTTTATGTTGAAATTAGCAATTGCTAACTGAAATTGTCAACTTCATATCTGGGGAAAAAAAGAAAAAGCAAGACTACAGGTCTGTGTAATTCATTTATCTACATCTTGGTGGGGGAAGCAAAAAGAACATTTTAATCTATTTAAAATCTTACTGAGGCAGTACCTAGTGCATAAGTAATGTTCCTGTGTATTCTTCATGCTAGCAAAGTCTGCCCTGTGCTAGAGCCTTGCTCCCCAAAGTGTGATTCACTAACCAGCTGCATGTACATCACCCAGGAGAAATGCAGAGGCTCAGGTCCCACTTCAGACCTCCTGAATCTAGAGCTGCCTGTTAACTAGAGGCACATTGATGTTTGGGAAGTGCTCTGTAGAGAATATTACTCAGGAAAGCTTAACTGTGAAAGATAAACATGGGCCTAATCAAAAGCATGTGTATGGGCTTTCATCTCTCTACCTTCAAGCCAATGACGGTGTACATTTTCAAGGCACAGTTTGCTAAAGCAGCTGATAGTATTGCTTGGTCTGTGAATTTATGCTATATGATTTACATTGCAAAAGCAAAAATTGTTCTCTTGAACAGATATGGCTGGTTAGTTATAGCTTGAGGTAGTCAATGCACTAAGATATGCTCTAACATAATCTTTCTTAAAAAAATAATGGGTAGAAAAAATAAAGATCCAAACAGAATCTGACAAAACGTAAGCCATAAAATATATAAATTGGACTACTTTAAAATCAAGAATTGTTTATCAGAAGACACCATTAAGAGGAAAAAGGAAATACATAGAAAGGGAGATGATATTTGTAATTAATATAATTGATAAGTATTTGGAAGATATAAAGAATGAGTCAAGAAAAAAAAGAAAGACTCAGCGTTCAAAATTTGCAAAACATTCTCAGTTTACAAATAAAGATCTGTAAATGGTGCTACACAAATACGGAGGAGTCCAATCCCATCAGAAATAAGGAAAGTTATGATGCCAAACCAGTACTACTTAAGCATTAGAATAACTATACAAACACAAATGGAAAACCAGCACAAAGTAAACCCCAGGAGTTGGCAACGGACAGGGAGGCCTGGCGTGCTGCAGTCCACAGGGTCAAAAAGAGTTGGATACGACTGAGCGACTGAACTGAACTGAACACAAGTAACTGACATGACCAAGGACTGGCAAGGATCTGAAGCAATAGGAACTGTTTGTATTAATATAAATTCATACAGTTTTGGGGGAAAAAATAAAGATCTATTAAAAAGGAGACTAAAAAAGGTAAAGCCACTTATTTTGAATTTCACATTATAAGAGAGACAAGAGAGGCCTCTGGGCCCAGTGTTTTGATGGCAACTCATTTTCTCACTGTGCCCTGTTGCAGCTTGTACTCCTAGCAAATCTGCCAAACAGATTGTTGTTTTTAATCATACGCATGTTTCAAATGAGCCTCACTATATCCAGACCCCATTCCCCACATGACTTCTGAACCCTGGCTTCACATCTGTCCTCGGACACCCCTCCCACACTCAGGAAACACCCTCTAACACTGGGACGTTGTGATGTGTAGGTCAATCGTGATTTGGGAAAGAATCTAGCCCCTGGGCTGAGATCCAGTGTTTTTCAAACAGACATGACAAAGGTCACCCTGGAGACAACTTTTCTTAACAGATGATCCTCCTGGGCACCAGAGATGAGACACCAGCGTGGACCTCGACTCAAATATCCTGCTGACATCCTGCATTTTGACAGCTACAATTCTTCCTTTTTCAATTTCAATTCTTATTGATTTTCAAGATTCTCATTTCAGAGATGTATGCTATCATTGTACTACAGTGTTTAGCAATTTATCTGTGCCTGCTTTTATATGCCAGATTGATCCTTTCCCACTGAAGCTGCAGGCAGCCGAGCATCATGTTGCTACTCAGGTGCCATCTCTGCTCACAAGCTATTAAACTGAGACGTTTCACCCTCTCACCCGAAGAAAAACATACCAGGGGAGGTGCATATTTGATAATGAAGCAGAAGGCAGAGGTTGGCAATGAACTACTTCGGAGAAGAAAGGCATAAATTAGGAGGAAGCCCGATCCAAGGTGGGCAAGGGGCACAGAAACATTGCCTTGTGTTAATGCCAGAGTCCCCTCCGAGATGTCAGGGAGAGAAACCACATTAAATGATTAACTACTTGTTTGGTTCTGGTTCTGGGAAGAAAATGGTGAGCATTTTTTTTAAACATGTGCAAATAAATAGAACAGGTTTTAGGAAGCGGCGCATGCGCTCACTCACTCGGTCGTGGTCTGACTCTCTCTGACTCCATGGACCGTAGCCCACCAGGCTCCTCTGTTCATTGGATTTTCCTGGAGCAAATACTGGAGTGGGTTGCCATTTCCTCCTCCGGGGGATCTTCTCAACCCAGGGGCTGAACCCCAGTCTCCTACATCTCCTGCACTGCAGGCAGGTACCTTACTGCTGAGCCACCAGGGAAGCCCCTTAGGAAGCAGGGAGAAAGAGAATCAGATGAACTTGGACAAAGATATATTTCTTGCCGGACAGGTTTTCCAAGAAAGAAATTCTAGAGTAAATAGTGGAACTTGCTTGAATTAAAGTAAAGTGCTCATACTATAAGAACATAAGAAAGATGCTTCAAAATTTAGAACTTAAAAGGTATAACGGAAACATTTAGGGATTACAATAATTACTTATTTTTCCTCTTCAGCCTAATTCCAACTATTCCATTTGTAGTAACTGTGATAATTGTCTTTCCTTTTTGACGAGGGTGGCATTTCTTTACGTCAACACTTTTCCTCACACTTTCTTCTGATTCCATTGGAAACTTCCCAAACTCCATAGAACATGGAAGGGCTAGCAGTCATGGGCCTCCCTTCTCTCCACCTAACTTGACCCCCTTGGCCAAATAGTACATGGGACATAGTTGCAGGGAAAAAAAAATTCATTGTTTTAGAAATTTCAGTTCAACGGGGCATGTTTGTGATATAGTTATACTAAAAATTCATTCGTGTTTCTGAAGTTTAAATGTAACTAGGTATGTTTGGAACATACCTATGTAAGGAAGACTCCCTGGAGAAGGAAATGGCAATTCACTGAAGTATTCTTGCCTGGGAAATCCCATGGACAAAGGAGCCTGGGAGGGCTACAGTCCATGGAATCACGCGAGAGTCAGATATGGCTTAGTGACTACACAACACCAGTGGCATACAAAAAAAACTATTTGTTGGTTACCTGAAGTTCAAATTTAAGTCGGCATATGTGGAACCTACCTTATATAAACATTATTCATCATTTTTCCTGAACTTCAACTTTCACCAGCATCCTGTATTTTATCTGGCAACCCAATGTAGGAGAGCAAAATGTTCCCAGCCAAATGTATCTCTTCGGCATGAGGATCAACTCAGGTTGATTATTTTTAAGAAAAGGGATAGTCAGGAAGTCTTTCTTTTTACTCCCCCCTTCGCTGGCTAGAGAATTTAGATAAAGGCTGTGCCAGGAATAGAGTCATCACCAGGCATATCTGCGAAAATATGGAGACTACATGAGCAACATGGAAAGACAGAAACTCAAGGTCCACTCAGTGTCCCCTGTTTCTTCCTGGCCCAGCAAATATCGAGTCTCCATCATGTGAACTGCCTTCCCCCTTTGAAGTCCCAAGCCATTACCCCCAAACACCCTCTCTTGTCTTTAGCTGAAGATGGGATTTAAGGGAAGGCTTCAGCTATTTTGGCACATTTAGTAAGTTCTCCTGGGTCTTTCCCATGTACACATGTTATTAACTTTTTATTTTCTCCTGTTAATTATCCCTCATGTTCAGTTAATTCTCAGATCAGCCAGAAGAGCCTAGAAGAGTAGAGGAAAATTTCTTTCTCCCTGACACTTCATCATACCCACCCTTGCACACTCATGGTTGCCTAGTTTTCCTCAAGAAATGTGCCTGCTGGCGTTCTCATTCCATAAGCAGCAATTAGCAAATGCCATCTTAGTGCCAACCAGCTGGGGAGTTTGGGATAAACTAAGTTCTGAACTGGATTTTTGTGTTGAGTCCGTATCCTGCCTTATCTTTGCTAGAGCTGGTGGGCTCCCTTAAGTGATAGGAGAGCACCACCCCTGAGGACAGTTATCATCAAGAGAAAAGATGATGCTGTCGTAGGGAAACTATGCCTATTATCCTGTTAATGACAGAGAATGGCTGAGGTGCGCCACTTTGGGATGTGTCTGCTGCAACATTGAAGACAGTGCTTTGGTCCACAGAAGACCTCACCTTGACAAGCCAAAACACCTGTGGAAAGAGACTGTGAAACTGCACAGGCCACAGTAAATGGAGGCAGGAACCAACATGAATCCACCCTTGAAAGTGAAAGTCGCCCAGCTCTTTGTGACCCCATGGACTATACAGTCCATGGAATTCTCCAGGCCAGAATACTGGAGCAGGTAGCCCTTTCCCTTCTCCAGGGGATCTTCCCAACCCAGGCATTGAACCCAGTTCTCCCACATGGCAGGCAGATTCTTTACCAGCTGAGCCACAAGGGGAGCACAAATCCACCCTGCTCTGACACTATTCCTGAGTGATCGCTTCACTCAAAGTGACCTGTCCATGAAATCAATATCTTAAAATGGCAGGTTACTCTAGATTACCTCCATCAGTAGGCCCAATGTAATGACAAGGGTCTTTGGAAGGTAGAAGAGAGCATTATATAACCAAAAAGATGGCAGTATGAGAAGGCCAGAATCCACTGTTTCTGGCTGTGAAGATGGAGGAGGAGGTCGTGAGCTAAGGGCTTCAGATGACCTACAGAAGCTGGACAGGAGGGGGAAGCACATTCTCTAGAAGAAACTCGGCCCTACCGAAACACTGATTTTCGATATCTGACTGCGCGAAACAGTGAGATGATAAATCTTATTTAATAGTAAAGGAGTTTAAACTCCAAAAAAGAAGTGATCTGTCCATTCCCAGGGCCTGTTTAGTTTGGGTGCGGTATGTAAGTTTGTGTGTGCGCATGCCCACATGTATGTGTCCTGGGGCCAGGTGAGTGGCCTAGAACTCCCAACCTCCTGTCCACTCTTCTCTCAGATTCTTTAAGAGCCTGGAAATTATTCAACATGTCATTTCCCTTCCTCTTCTCCTGGCATCTTTTATTCAGAAGCCTTTTATAATCCACAGATGGCATGTCAAGAGACATCTTGGGGCCAGATCCCTACAGCCTTGAGTCTGGAAGAGACTGGCTCATCTATGAGCATCTTTCTGACATGCTGCATCACCCATACAGCCCTTACAAAGGCAGTGACATTTAAATTCACTTCACGGAAGATTCTAATGATGTACGTGGAGGGACAGATCTGCTAATGGGCTGAAATTTGAAAAGGTTCCAGATATTCTTTATGCAATCCAAATGAGAATATTGTCTTAGAATTCACAATGTCCTCCACCATGTCCAGTATACTGTTGATGTTCACACAAAATTTCCTCATGTGAGATCAGATGGGGGATGAAGATGAAGTACAATTCTCATTTGTTTCTTACAGAATCTTGAATTTTGAAAAATTAGGACTTTCCATAGAAATTAAGATGAATATGTTATAATTGTAGTCTAGAGTAATTAATCTCTTGGTTGTACTAAAGAAAGCCAGAATTTTCAGATTTCACAATTAAGAAGCCCTAATGAATAAATATACTATGGTATATCCATTCAATGGAATGATATTCAGGAATTTTAAAAAAAATGAGTTATCAAGCCATGAGAAGATATCAGGAAACTGAAAGGCATATGGCAAAGTTTTTTTTTGTTTTTTTTTTTAAAGCCAATCAAAAAAGATCAGTGCTTGCCAGGGTTTATGTAGGGGAAGACTGAATAGGTAGAGCACAGGGGACAGTGGAGGGCCGTGAAATAATTCTTTTATATCTACTAGAATGGTGGGACATAAAGGCTTTCCCAGGTGGCTCAGTGGCAAAGAATCTGCCTGCCAATGCAGGAGATGCAGGAGACATGTATTCAATCCCTGGGTCGGGAAGATCCCCCGGAGAAGGAAATGGCAACCCACTCCAGATTTTTTTGCCTGGGAAATTCCATGGACAGAGGAAACTGGTGGGCTACACAGTCCATGGGGTGGCAAAGACCAGCATGTGATGAGCAGCTGAACATGCACCTGGATACTCGGCCATTATAGATTTGTCAAAACCCACAGAATGCGTAAGGAAGGAACCCTAATGTAAATTATGGACTATAACGTAGTAGTATAAGCAAATCAGTTGTAATTAATTGCTTTTAATAAAGCACACTAATCCAAGGTGTTAATAACTGGGGAATCTGTGGTGAGGGTGATGGGAGGAGCTTTGACAGGATATATAGGAACTCTTTAGTGTTGCAGAAACCAGTAATTGAGAAACCAAGGACCACACTTGGAGAGTTGGAGAACTCAGGTTTTTTACGCTGGTGGGTCCAGAGGAGTTAACACTCCAAGCTCTGAGCCCTGAGCAAAGGGGTTACAGAGTCTTTATAGACCTACTATAGTGGGCAACATTAGCTGCTAATAGGCTGGTTTAAACTAAAGGGTTTCATGTGAGCAGGAACAGTGCTCAAGATGGGGAGGCAGATGCCTGCCCCCTACATGGACGGGCATGATTAAGCAGGTTTGCAGGGGCTAGGCAAGTGCAAAGAGCAGGACAAGGGTGTGTACGATAAGCTCCAGTTCCTGGCATTGTAAGTCTCCACTTTCTGAGACTGTGACCTACGTGATCCAGACACCGCAAGAGAAAGCTGAGTTACAGAGGCAGAAGGAGCAGGAGGTTATATAAAAGTTTAACTTTTCCTCTTCACTAGTACTTCCACTCAATTTTTCTGTTAGCCTAAAACGAAAATAGTTATTAATTTTTATAAAAAAGCAGCCCTATAAGAAAAAAAGGCATATTGGAATGAAAGCCTTAAGAAATCAAAATAAATTATTACTAACCTGTTTTGGGAGGGGTAACACAGTAGATTAAGTTGGCTTAAAGCTCAACATTCGGAAAACAAAGATCATAGGCATCCGGTCTCATCACTTCATGGGAAATAGATGGGGAAACAGTGGAAACAGTGTCAGACTTTATTTTTGGGGGCTCCAAAATCACTGCAGATGGTGACTGCAGCCATGAAATTAAAAGACGCTTACTCCTTAGAAGAAAAGTTATGACCAACCTAGAAAGCATATTCAAAGCAGAGACATTACTTTGCCGACTAAGGTCTGTCTAGTCAAGGCTATGGTTTTTCCAGTGGTCATGTATGGATGTGAGAGTTGGACTGTGAAGAAGGCTGAGCGCCCGAAGAATTGATGCTTTTGAACTGTGGTGTTGGAGAAGACTCTTGAGAGTCCCTTGGACTGCAAGGAGATCCAACTAGTCCATTCTGAAGGAGAATCAGCCCTGGGATTTCTTTGGAAGGAATGATGTTAAAGCTGAAACTCCAGTACTTTGGCCACTCATGCGAAGAGTTGACTCACTGGAAAAGACTTTGATGCTGGGAGGATTGGGGGCAGGAGGAGAAGGGGACGACCTAGATGAGATGGCTGGATGGCATCACCGACTCAATGGACTTGAGTCTGAGTGAACTCCGGGAGACCGGTGATGGACAGGGAGGCCTGGCATGCTGCGATTCATGGGTCAACAAAGAGTCGGACACGACTGAAGCGACTGAACTGAACTGAACACAGTAGATACAGGTGGCCTATGGTGGTGTTCTTGTGTCATTCATGATAGATAGTATGAATTTTGAGAAGCAGAAAGGTGAGTTTTAAAAGCTTGCAAAAAAAAAATAATAATAACCTTGCAAGCAGCGCTGGATCATCACACAGCAACCAGAGATTTGAGATGGGAAATCAATTAGAAAGGCTGAGTAACATGAAGAAGAACGTGATAAAGGGTCACGATAAAAACTGAAGAATTACAGGTAAGGAAAATACTCTCATTAAAAGTGGGGAAATGTAAGGAACTCAGAGAAACATTTTTAACTACTGTATTTGCTTTAGTTTCAAACACAAGGTCACTGCAGCTATAAAGCACTGTGCAGTCAAAGGGCTCTATTTGAAGCTCTCATAATCTTTCAGGAGTGTAGGGCAGAGAACAATAGCAGGCTGTAACTCAACAGCTTTTCAGAACTTTCTAGTGCTTTCTCACCCTTAGCGATTTTCTCTCACCCATTCTCGATTTTGCCTTCAGGAGAAAGATGTTTCACATTCAGATGGTTTGCAGACACTGCCTGCTTTTGCTCATAGCATCAGGGCAGTAAGATGAACTAAAGCAGTTCTGATACGGTTTCTTCTCCCAGATTTATTTCCAGCTGTACAAAGAAGCCAGGTGGAGGGTGGGGAGAAAGTGAGTAACTGGAGTTAGCTCTTTTCTTGCCACCCTCTACATTAACTCAGATTCCCCAAAATCTTCCTGGGGTGGGGGTGTGGTTGAGTCACATCACCCGTGGCCAATGACTTAATCATTCAGGTTGACATAATGAAATCCCTATAGAGATTCCTAAGCAACAGGGCTTGGAGAGCTTCTCAGCTAGTGAACACATAAAGGTGCTAGAAGCTGACACGCTGGAGAGGTCATGGAAGCTCTGTATCCCTTCCCCCTGCTCCTGAGCTGTATCCCTTATAATAAACTGATCATAGTAACTAAAGTGCTTTACTGAGTTCTATGAGTTGTTTATAGAAAACTACTGAAGCTGAGGAGAGTTGGTGGGAACCCCTGAATATATAGCCCATCAGAAAACTTGTGACTTTCAACCAGCAGTGAAGTAAAGGCAGGCTTGTGAGACTGAGCCCTTAACTTGTGGGATAGTGCTAACCTAGGTAGACAATGTCAGAACTGAATTGAGGTGGAGGACACTTAGCTGGCATTGGAGAATTGGTTGTTGGTGTCAGAAAACACCACAAACTTCTGCTTTGACAAAGATACTGACTGTAGCCCTAATGAAATTAGATTGACAAAATTAGACTAAAAAAAAAAGAGCTTAACAAGTGAAAAAGTTCTATTGACATGTGCACTGTACACACACATGGGAGTATCCAGTGATAATAATTCAAAGATGTGGTTAGAAAATGGGCTTATACAGAATCTTAACAAAAGAACAATAAATTTTTAGAAATTTGAAAAGACAAAAGAAAAGGACTTTGGTGCTTCAAGGGGCAACTGATTGTGGAAAATCAAATATATAAGGAATCTAGTGGTAGATGACGGGCTACAGGCTGCTGCTGCTAAGTCACTTCAGTCGTGTCCCACTCTGTGCGACCCATAGACGCGAAGCCCACCAGGCTCCCCCGTCCCTGGGATTCTCCAGGCAAGAGTACTAGAGTGGGTTGGCCATTTCCTTCTCCGATGCATGCAAGTGAAAAGTGAAAGTGAAGTCGCTCAGTGCGTGTCCGACTCTTCGCGACCCCATGGACTGCAGCT
>NW_017217632.1:0-12408 GCF_001704415.2 Capra hircus | reverse complement strand
ACATCCTCAAATATAGTGGGGAGTTTAGGTTCTCAGTGGTTCCCCTCCCTGGAGATGTCCATCACACAAGGCCATGGTGCTTTTAGGAGGATTAAATGAGATAGCACCAAATCCAGGAATTCTCAAACATTTCCACTAAAGGCTGAAGAAATGGAATATATCCTGGCCAGGAGATCCAGCCTGGAGCCTGAGGCGTAAGCTCATGTTGTTGTTGTTGTTCAGTCGCTCAGTTGTGTCCAGTTCTTTGCTACTCCATGGACTACAGCGTGCCAGGCTTCCCTGTCCTCATGTTATATTAAAAAAAACAAAACAAAACAAAACAAACCTGTCATTTTCCAGATGGCTCAGTGGTAAAGAATCTGCCTGCCAATGCAGAAGACACAGGAGATATAGGTTTTATCCCTGGGTTGGAAGATCCCCTGGAGAAGGAAATGGCAACCCACTCCAGTGTTTCTTGCCTGGAAAATCCCTTGGACAGAGGAGCCTGGTGGGCTACACTCCATGGGGTCACAAAGAGTTGGACATGACTGAGCACACACGTGTGCACTTTTAATAATATACCCATAATATATCATGCTTATTTCAAGACAAAATAATGGTTTCCTCCTAATGGACTGTGGGCTTCCCTGCCTATTTGCTTAATGACGCAGAGCAGTTTCCTTTTGTGCATTATTTGAGCGCAACTTCTGGTTGACACCAAGAACAAAGCTTAAATTAAGTTTGTGGAGGAGAGGGAGGAGAAAGATGGGGTGCCAGATTTCCGTGGGAAGTGAGCAGAGGTGAGAAGAGCAATGGAGGGATTTGGGGCCCCTGCTAGAGTCTGCCAGGGTCCAGAAACAGAATGTTCTGGAAGTGCTTCCTTCTCCCCAAAGCACCAGAAATCTCAAGCTCTTTTTTTTTTTTTTTAAAGGGATTTGCATAAGGAGTGATCCCAGACTAGTAACAAGAGTGTAACTGGGGCCAGTCATCTGGCTGATGGGCAGCTGGCCCCAGCTCAGCATGGACATGGATCACTGCAGTCACTGGGTGCCCTGAGGGATGGCATGCTGCAGGCAGCAGTGGACACTTGGGAGCACGAGGGCAGGGGCGCTGCAGCTGGGATCAGGGGAGTGCCTTCCCTTGGCAGTAGTGCTGAGAGGGTGCATTGGCTTTAAGGCTGGTCAGGGCCAATCTAGGGAGGGGAAGAGATCTGAGGGACTCCCCACACCATGAGCAGCTTGGTGGCCCAGATGGGTGGTTTTGGGGAACTTTGTTCCCTGAGGAAGCTCACCTCCTTCCAGGCAAAGAGCTTGAGGGATTTATGGAAACAGATACCGATTGTGGGTGGGGGGTGAGGAGATGGGCTTGAACTAAGCTCTCCCACCTCCACCACTTCTCCATCCCTGGTCAAAAGCAGACCCAGAAAAGACCAACTTGGCAAACACTCACCAGCCCAGCCTGGCTCCAGAAGAAACCTCAGGTGACAGCTCATAGGTTCTGTCGGCTGAGAAAGGGGCCCTGAGGACTTGGGCTGCAGCGGGGGCTGCTGTGGACACAACAGTTACAAGAGTCGTACGTGTCGTGCTCACTGCAGGTTGAGCTCTGCTGTGGATTCATTTGTTCCTCCCAGCAGCCCCTGAACTGTGCACTCAGTGTCCCCATTTTCACAGGCACAGAGATGTTAGCTGCAAGATCACACAGGTGTAGGTGGCAGCAGAAGTGCTTTTGCCCAGTCATGTGGGTTCAGGACTTAAAATCTGCCTGGGTTTGATTTGTACCTTAGACCCAAAGGGATAGAGTGGCCAATATTTTTTCAGCACCAACAGACTTACTAGGTGACATTATCTCCATTTCATTCATCTTCAGGGCTATTATTATTATTATCCTCCTTTTATAGATGATGAGACTGAGGCTCAGAGTGAACATTATGTCATTTGCTCAAGGTCACACAGTTACTCTCTGTCAGAGCCCAGATTTGAATACAGGTCTGTCTCCCCGTGAAGCTCAGCAGGTAATAGAATCTCAGTAAACACTGAGCCCCTTCTCTCTTCTCGTGAGTCGAGGAATCATCTCCTGGCTCCTGTCTGTCCTGCTCTGGCTGCAGTGCCCCCATCTCAACCAGACCACTTCCTGTTGACAAGCCAGCAGAACATGACAAAGAGGGTGCAGATACTAGGGAGGGCTGACTGGAGCTTTGCCTTAATTTCCTGGGCCCATCAGCCATCCTACAGAGATTTTTCCACAGGAGACAGCCACACAGACAAGGATCACATGGACTGGCAGTTGATGCCTGACCCCGGGATGAATACCTGAGGCCTCTCAAGAGCAGAGTCCATTCTCTCTCCACTTAGAGAGGACTGAGGAAGGCTGGGTCCATAATTTTTCTAAGCTGGTCTAGAGCCAAAAAATGGGAACATCTGGGCCCCCAGCTCTGTTCTGGATGTGGCTCAGGACACAGTCTTGTGGGTGGGGGGAAATGTGTCAGCTAGAGTCACGCTGCATGGAGGAGGCTCTGGCTGACCAGCTCAGGATGGAGCCTCTGATCACAAGCCCCCAGGAGACAGGGAGCCCAGGCCAGGCTGAGAGCAAAGGAAAGTGCCTGAGCTTGGCACCAGGGATCTTCTCCATCAACTTTGTATGCTAAAGGGCTGGAGGAGGCCCTGACCATGCAGCTGTGGGCTTGGGGGCCACAGCTCCCTCTCCCCAGATCCCAGACCCCAAGCCACCTCCTTCCCTCTGCCTTTGGAGACAGGCCTGTGGGGGCATCTCTCAGCTCCTCCCCCAGCCTGTCCATCGAGGCTGTAGGAGCACGGAGACCATCTGGTCACCTATCCCTCCCCTGACCCCTTCTTCTTTACTTTGTATACTTTTGAAAGTTAAAATTTATTTTCTTAAAAAGTAATACATTTTCAAAGTTTGAAACCAAAATGCTCTAAACAGCCACACCCTGAGAGACATCACTTCTACCTGAGTCTCCATCCACTCTCCCCTCAGCTCCTCGCCCCCTCCAGGACCAGGTGACCGCTCCACTGAATTCACAGGAGCCCTTCCCTTGTTTCTTCTTTTCATTTTGTTCAAGTGTTTATCTGTTTTTTTTGGCTGGACTGCGTCTTTTTTTTTTTTTGCTGTGCGCCAGCTTTCTCTAGTCGTGTGAACAGGGCCACCCTTCGTTACAGTCCACTGGCTTCTCATGGCAGGGGCGCTTCCTGTTGCAGAGCACGGGCTCTAAGGGGCACAGGCTTCAATAGTTGCAGCATAAGGGCTCATTCACTGGGCTCATGTACCCTAGAGCTTGGGCTCAGAAGTTGTGGCACCACCAGACTTAGTTTCTCCGAGGCATGTGAAATCTTCCCAGACCAGAATTTGAACCCACGTACCCTGCAATGACAGGCAGATCCTTATCCACCGCATCACCAGGGTAGCCTTGCCCTTCCCTTGCTTCTTGATGTAATCAAGCATATACAGATGTATACAATTTTAGTTCTCTTTTTTATTACATAAAAAATAGCATGCTGCATGTCAATCTGTATGTTACTATCTTTTGATTTTACTTAGAAATTTAACAACAGCTGCCAGTGATATGGAAGTAGCAGGTGAGCTTTTAAAGGTAAACACTGAAATACGGAAAGCTATTATACCATGGGTATCACATTCTGTGACAAGCTGAAAATCTGTATGTTCCTTCTTTAGACGTGTATGACAGGGTTTGGAACTGTTAAACCATTGAAGTTTCCATCAGACACAGCCCATCAGATACTCACTTGGCTGTTCTTAATGGGAGATATTGATGGAAAGCCACAAAGGTGGCTTTGTGTCACTGGAATGACATTCCATTTAATGCCATACCCAAACAGACGAAAGTGTGAGCTTTCCAAGGAAAGGCATATCCATTGGGCTGGAAGCAGGCAGGATTACAGTGTAGAACCTAACAACTCAGGAGAGTGTTCTACAGCCCAGTGACCCTAGGGAGGGCTCAGTGGTAAGTAGTGCCATTGCTGCTGGTAGATGGATTTTGTGTACCTCCTTTAACATCCTTCCAACCCTACCTACTCCTTGGAGAAAGAATACAAATTATGAAAGCAATGATCGAAGAACATATATCTCTGAGAATTTATATAAGTAAAAATAAGGAGTGGAAAACAAAACTCCTTGTGCAATGGCATGAAGAGTGGATTAGAGAGCAGGGGAACAACTCTTTGTCTGGCTTTGGACAATGTGACCTCTATTTTGTCATTAATGAGAGAATTGCCTTAAATGATGTCAAAGTCAGTCCTAAGTGTTTATTTCTGTGGATTAATAATTGATTGTTTATTTTAAATGGGGAGGGAATATAAGGGATAAACAAAAGTAACTATGTAGGAATTGGAGGTCCTTTAAGAGATAAAAAATTGACCTGAAGTGATGGTGGTGACTGGTGATAACTTGACATTGCACCTACTGACTGACTCTTGAATCTGCCTCACCATCTCCTTGGACCAGTTAGTCACCACTATTCATTGTCTTGACCATCACAAACTTCCCCATGGATTTTCCTTCTTATATTCTTACCATTCAATTTTTTCTACACCACCACTACTACCGAATCCAGGCTCTTACTGCTCCCTGCATGAGAGGCCAATAAACTGAGATGAGGTTTGGGGCAAAGAATAGTGACTTTATTGGGAAAGTCAGAAGACCAAGAAGATAGTGATAGTGTTCCGAAGAACCATCTTACCTGAGTTAGAACTCAGTCTTCTTTTATCAATACTAAAAGAAGAGGTGGAGGTGGCTGTAAACTTTGTAAACTTTTTTGGTGCAGTAATCCTTTGTTTTTGTTTTTCCTTTTCTTTTTTATTTTTTAAATTATGAAAGTATGAGAATACATTTGTAGGAGACTAGGAAAGTACAGAACAAATTTTATGTAGCTCCGCTATATATTACACTTATTTCTTTAGGTAGATAAATTAAGATTTTTAGTTGGAGTTTCAATATCAAACTTTCCAAAATTAACAGAATGAATATCCAGGAAAGAAGAAGGTATGCATGTGTGCAGGCTAAGTTGCTTCAGTCGTATCTTACTCTTTGTGACCCCATGGACTGTAGCCCACCAGGCTCCTCTGTCCATGGGATTCTCCAGGCAAGAATACCAGAGTGGATTGCCATGCCCTCCTTCAGGGGATCACCCCAATTCAGGGATCAAACAGATCTCCTGTGTCTCCTGCACTGGCAGGAGGGTTCTATTAGACCTGAAAGCACCATGAATCAATTCAACATAATTAAGATTTATACAATTTTCACGCAAAAGTAGGATACAAATTCTCTCTGGGTTCCCATAGACTATAAACTAGGAGATACTGGAACATATCCAGGGACATAAAACAATGTACAAAAATTTCATAGTCTAAAGGTGTTGAAATCGTATGGAGCCTGTTGTCTTATCACTGTGGAATTATGTTAGAAATCAATATCAAAAGATTTGAATATACCCCTACACGTTTTCAAGTGCAATGTGACATATTTACCAAGAGAAATATTTGACGTAGCCATTGAAAACCTCAGTAAAGTGAGAAGACTGAAAAAAACACAGAGTGTGATTGCAGAGAAAAACATTTAATGAGAAATTATTCTCAAAATGAGAAATTAATATGAAAGGTATTTTGAAAACCGAGGTATCTGGAAATTAAATGTCTACTTTTAAGTGATGGGTGTACCTAAGAAGCCATAACAAGGCAAATTAGCAATATTTTGTAACAGAATAAAAATGAAAAGAGAATTTACCAGAATCTGTTGCATTCACCTGAAGCTGCTCAATGCAACTAAATACAATGTGTAATCTTGAATAAGGTATGAAAACAAATAATGGACACTAATATAAAATTTTGTGAAATTTGAATAAAATTTGTCCTTTAGTTAAGTAATACTATATCATTTGTTTATTTCCTGTTTTGTTTTTTATTTTTTTACAGCATAGTATTTCTTCATATTCTCAGAGTTGGATTAGAAGTTTCAAGCCTCGTTCAATTTTTAGAAAAATCACTAAGATAATAAACTTTTAGACTTTTAGCAGTAATACTAGATGCCAAAATACATGGGATTTTATTGACTTTTCAAGTGAATATAAGTTAGAAATCTAGCATTCTATTCATATGAAGAAAAACAAGTGGAATCAAAATAATTTTTTAGCTAGGAAAAAGTTCATACATTTTAAAAAATAGTTATCACATTATTCATTCTATATATATGTCAGTTCAGTTCAGTCACTCAGTCGTGTCCAACTCTTTGCGACCCCATGAATCGCAGCATGCCAGGCCTCCCTGTCCATCACAATCTCCGGAGTTCACTCAGACTCACGTCCATCGAGTCCGTGATGCCATCCAGCCATCTCATCCTAGGTCGTCCCCTTCTTCTCCTGCCCCCAATCACTCCCAGCATCAGAGTCTTTTCCAATGAGTCAACTCTTTGCATGAGGTGCCCAAAGTACTGGAGCTTCAGCTTTAGCATCGTTCCTTCCAAAGAAATCCCAGGGCTGATCTCCTTCAGAATGGACTGGTGGATCTCCTTGCAGGCCAAGGGACTCTCAAGAGTCTTCTCCAACACCACACTTCAAAAGCATCAATTCTTCAGCACTCAGCCTTTTTCACAGTCCAACTCTCACATCCATATATGACCACAGGAAAACCATAGCCTTGACTAGACGGACCTTAGTTGGCAAAGTAATGTGTCTGCTTTTGAATATACTATCTAGGTTGATCATAGCTTTTCTTCCAAAGAGTAAGCGTCTTTTAATTTCATGGCTGCAGTCACCATCTGCAGTGATTTTGGAGCCCAAAAAATAAAGTCTGACACTGTTTCCACTGTTTCCCATCTATTTCCCATGAAGTGATGGGACCGGATGCTATGATCTTCGTTTTCTGAATGTTGAGCTTTAGCCAACTTTTTCGACTCTCCTCTTTCACTTTCATCAAGAGGCTTTTTAGTTCCTCTTCACTTTCTGCCATAAGGGTGGTGTCATCTGCATATCTGAGGTTATTGATATTTCTCCCGCAATCTTGATTCCAGCTTGTGTTTCTTCCAGTCCAGCGTTTCTCATGATGTACTCTGCATAGAAGTTAAATAAGCAGGGTGACAATATACAGCCTTGACGTACTCCTTTTCCTATTTGGAACCAGTCTGTTGTTCCATGTCCAGTTCTAACTGTTGCTTCCTGACCTGCATACAGATTTCTCAAGAGGCAGGTCAGGTGGTCTGGTATTCCCATCTCTTTCAGAATTTTCCACAGTTTATTGTGATCCACACAGTCAAAGGCTTTGGCATAGTCAATAAAGCAGAAATAGATGTTTTTCTGGAACTCTCTTGCTTTTTCCATGATCCAGCAGATGTTGGCAATTTGATCTCTGGTTCCTCTGCCTTTTCTAAAACCAGCTTGAACATCAGGAAGTTCACGGTTCACGTATTGCTGAAGCCTGGCTTGGAGAATTTTGAGCATTACTTTACTAGCATGTGAGATGAGTGCAATTGTGCGGTAGTTTGAGCATTCTTTGGCATTGCCTTTCTTTGGATTGGAATGAAAACTGACCTTTTCCAGTCCTGTGGCCACTGCTGAGTTTTCCAAATTTGCTGGCATATTGAGTGCAGCACTTTCACAGCATCATCTTTCAGGATTTGAAACAGCTCAACTGGAATTCCATCACCTCCACTAGCTTTGTTCAGTAGTGATGCTTTCTAAGGCCCACTTGACTTCACATTCCAGGATGTCTGGCTCTAGATTAGTGATCACATCATCATGATTATCTGGGTCGTGAAGATCTTTTTTGTACAGTTCTTCTGTGTATTCTTGCCACCTCTTCTTAATATCTTCTGCTTCTGTTAGGTCCATACCATTTCTGTCCTTTATCGAGCCCATCTTTGCATGAAATGTTCCCTTGGTATCTCTAATTTTCTTGAAGAGATCTCTAGTCTTTCCCATTCTGTTGTTTTCCTCTATTTCTTTGCATTGATCACTGAAGAAGGCTTTCTTATCTCTTCTTGCTATTCTTTGGAACTCTGCATTCAGATGCTTATATCTTTCCTTTTCTCCTTTGCTTTTCGCTTCTCTTCTTTTCACAGCTATTTGTAAGGCCTCCCCAGACAGCCATTTTGCTTTTTTGCATTTCTTTTCCATGGGGATGGTCTTGATCCCTGTCTCCTGTACAATGTCACGAACCTCATTCCATAGTTCATCAGGCACTCTATCTATCAGATCTAGGCCCTTAAATCTATTTCTCACTTCCACTGTATAATCATAAGGGATTTGATTTAGGTCATACCTGAATGGTCTAGCGGTTTTCCCTACTTTCTTCAATTTGAAGTCTGAATTTGGTAATAAGGAGTTCATGATCTGAGCCACAGTCAGCTCCTGGTCTTGTTTTTGTTGACTGTATAGAGCTTCTCCATCTTTGGCTGCAAAGAATATAATCAATCTGATTTCGGTGTTGACCATCTGGTGATGTCCATGTGTAGAGTCTTCTCTTGTGTTGTTGGAAGAGGGTGTTTGCTATGACCAGTGCATTTTCTTGGCAAAACTCTATTAGTCTTTGCCCTGCTTCATTCCTGCATTCCAAGGCCAAATTTGCCTGTTACTCCAGGTGTTTCTTGACTTCCTACTTTTGCATTCCAGTCCCCTATAATGAAAAGGACATCTTTTTTGGGTGTTAGTTCTAAAAGGTCTTGTAGGTCTTCATAGAACCATTCAACTTCAGCTTCTTCAGCATTACTGGTTGGGGCATAGACTTGGATAACTGTGATATTGAATGGTTTGCCTTGGAGAACGAACAGAGATCATTCTGTCATTTTTGAGATTGCATCCAAGTACTGCATTTCGGACTCTTTTGTTGACCATGATGGCTACTCCATTTCTTCTGAGGGATTCCTGCCGCAGTAGTAGATATAATGGTCATCTGAGTTAAATTCACCCATTCCAGTCCATTTTAGTTCGCTGATTCCTAGAATGTCGACGTTCACTCTTGCCATCTCTTGTTTGACCACTTCCAATTTGCCTTGATTCATGGACCTGACATTCCAGGTTCCTATGCAATATTGCTCTTTACAGCATCGGATCTTGCTTCTATCACCAGTCACATCCACAACTGGGTATTGTTTTTGCTTTGGCTCCATCCCTTCATTCTTTCTGGAGTTATTTCTCCACTGATCTCCAGTAGCATATTGGGCACCTAACTGACCTGGGGAGTTCCTCTTTCAGGTATCCTATCATTTTGCCTTTTCATACTGTTCATGGGGTTCTCAAGGCAAGAATACTGAAGTGGTTTGCCATTCCCTTCTCCAGTGGACCACATTCTGTCAGACCTCTCCACCATGACCCGCCCGTCTTGGGTTGCCCACAGGCATGGCTTGGTTTCATTGAGTTAGACAAGGCTGTGGTCCTAGTGTGATTAGATTGACTAGTTTTCTGTGAGTATGGTTTCAGTGTGTCTGCCCTCTGATGCCCTCTTGCAACACCTACCATCTTACTTGGGTTTCTCTTACCTTGGCGTGGGGTATCTCTTCACGGCTGCTCCAGCAAAGCACAGCGCTGCTCCTTACCTTGGACGAGGGGTATCTCCTTACGCCACTTCCTGACCTTCAACGTGGGATAGCTCCTCTAGGCCCTCCTGTGACATCACAAAAGCTCTGATGCTTTGCACATCCTTACAGGGTGGCTCCTCCAAAACAAGCTGGAGTAAGACTACACTATGTCAAGTCCTGACTTGAGGTCAGCTCTGGCAGTCATAGATGGCTCGCAGTGTTTCAAGAGCTGTATTGAACTAGTAGGTTCTGAGGCTCACTGGCTATTCAAGCAGTCTTGCAGATTCCCAATGACTGTTATGCTGATCAGATAGTAGCTCTCATGCACAACAATTGCTTAGATCTGTAAGCTTGGCTCGAGAACTCTAGTACTCCAATCATGCTACCAATGATAGCTAACTGTGATGCCAGGTCATGGCCGATTGAGCTGACCTCACATGTTCGCCCGGAAGCAGCTCAAGTGCTGAGTCGTCACCCGTGGAAGCTGAGTCTAGGAAACAACGTAGAGCATGTGCACTGAGAGGAGTAACCAATCTGTGGCTGCTGCTGGCATGTCACAGGAGGGCCTAGAGGAGCTATCCCACGTTGAAGGTCAGGAAGGGCGTGTAAGGAGATACCCTCGTCCAAGGTAAGGAGCAGCGGCTGCGCTTTGCTGGAGCAGCCGTGAAGAGATACCCCACGCCCAAGGTAAGAGAAACCCAAGTAAGATGGTAGGTGTTGCAAGAGGGCATCAGAGGGCAGACACACTGAAACCATAATCACAGAAAACTAGTCAATCTAATCACACTAGGACCACAGCCTTGTCTAACTCAATGAAACCAAGCCATGCCCTGTGGGGCAACCCAAGACGGCGGGTCATGGTGGAGAGGTCTGACAGAATGTGGTCCACTGGAGAAGGGAATGGCAAACCACTTCAGTATTCTTGCCTTGAGAACCCCATGAACAGTATGAAAAGGCAAAATGATAGGATACTGAAAGAGGAACTCCCCAGGTCAGGTAGGTGCCCAATATGCTACTGGAGATCAGTGGAGAAATAACTCCAGAAAGAATGAAGGGATGGAGCCAAAGCAAAAACAATACCCAGCTGTGGATGTGACTGGTGATAGAAGCAAGGTCCAGATGCTGTAAAGAGCAATATTGCATAGGAACCTGGAATGTCAGGTCCATGAATCAAGGCAAATTGGAAGTGGTCAAACAGGAGATGGCAAGAGTGAACATCGACATTCTAGGAATCAGCGAACTAAAATGGACTGGAATGGGTGAATTTAACTCAGATGACCATTATATCTACTACTGCGGGCAGGAATCCCTCAGAAGAAATGGAGTAGCCATCATGGTCAACAAAAGAGTCCGAAATGCAGTACTTGGATGCAATCTCAAAAATGACAGAATGATCTCTGTTCGTTTCCAAGGCAAACCATTCAATATCACAGTAATCCAAGTCTATGCCCCAACCAGTAATGCTGAAGAAGCTGAAGTTGAACGGTTCTATGAAGACCTACAAGACCTTTTAGAACTAACACCCAAAAAAGATGTCCTTTTCATTATAGGGGACTGGAATGCAAAAGTAGGAAGTCAAGAAACACCTGGAGTAACAGGCAAATTTGGCCTTGGAATGTCGGAATGAAGCAGGGCAAAGACTAATAGAGTTTTGCCAAGAAAATGCACTGGTCATAGCAAACACCCTCTTCCAACAACACAAGAGAAGACTCTACACATGGACATCACCAGATGGTCAACACCGAAATCAGATTGATTATATTCTTTGCAGCCAAAGATGGAGAAGCTCTATACAGTCAACAAAAACAAGACCAGGAGCTGACTGTGGCTCAGATCATGAACTCCTTATTGCCAAATTCAGACTTAAATTGAAGAAAGTAGGGAAAACCACTAGACCATTCAGGTATGACCTAAATCAAATCCCTTATGATTATACAGTGGAAGTGAGAAATAGATTTAAGGGCCTAGATCTGATAGATAGAGTGCCTGATGAACTATGGACTGAGGTTCGTGACATTGTACAGGAGACAGGGATCAAGACCATCCCCATGGAAAAGAAATGCAAAAAAGCAAAATGGCTGTCTGGGGAGGCCTTACAAATAGCTGTGAAAAGAAGAGAAGTGAAAAGCAAAGGAGAAAAGGAAAGATATAAGCATCTGAATGCAGAGTTCCAAAGAATAGCAAGAAGAGATAAGAAAGCCTTCTTCAGTGATCAATGCAAAGAAATAGAGGAAAACAACAGAATGGGAAAGACTAGAGATCTCTTCAAGAAAATTAGAGATACCAAGGGAACATTTCATGCAAAGATGGGCTCGATAAAGGACAGAAATGGTATGGACCTAACAGAAGCAGAAGATATTAAGAAGAGGTGGCAAGAATACACAGAAGAACTGTACAAAAAAGATCTTCACGACCCAGATAATCATGATGGTGTGATCACTCATCTAGAGCCAGACATCCTGGAATGTGAAGTCAAGTGGGCCTTAGAAAGCATCACTACGAACAAAGCTAGTGGAGGTGATGGAATTCCAGTTGAGCTGATTTCAAATCCTGAAAGATGATGCTGTGAAAGTGCTGCACTCAATATGCCAGCAAATTTGGAAAACTCAGCAGTGGCCACAGGACTGGAAAAGGTCAGTTTTCATTCCAATCCCAAAGAAAGGCAATGCCAAAGAATGCTCAAACTACCGCACAATTGCACTCATCTCACATGCTAGTAAAGTAATGCTCAAAATTCTCCAAGCCAGGCTTCAGCAATACGTGAACCGTGAACTTCCTGATGTTCAAGCTGGTTTTAGAAAAGGCAGAGGAACCAGAGATCAAATTGCCAACATCTGCTGGATCATGGAAAAAAGCAAGAGAGTTCCAGAAAAACATCTATTTCTGCTT
>NW_017217631.1:0-12409 GCF_001704415.2 Capra hircus | reverse complement strand
GGACTGGCCTTTCCTGAGGCCACCAGAGCGGGTCCCTGAGGTGCCCGTCGTAAGTCAGAGAGCACCTGCCCCAATCGAAAATCCAGGAGGTTCTCCCCTCCAGGCGAGATGAGGGCAATTCCGCTGAGGCGTCTCCAGGCAAATCACACCTAAACTCTGGAACTTCCAAAGGTCCTTCACACCCTTGCTGCAACTCAAGAAGTTCCCCGACATACCCGTAACCACTCGAGAGGAAGCAGGAAAGTCCCGCCCACATCCAGAGGAGCCACCTTTCCCGCCTCATAGCTCGAGAGGTTGATCCTTTCCCTGCGTGGTTGGAAAGAATTCGCGACTCCCGTCGCCATCTCAAGCGGAGGCGCTCTCCACAGGAAAAGCGAGAGGAACTCCCAGGGTCGTGCCACCATTCCCAGAGTCCCCCAGATGTCTCAGTGCATTCCAGGGGAAACCTGTTTTCCCTGCACTGTGTTTGACTTTCAAGCCGAGGATCAACTCACACCACGGTGGCACGTGGGACAGCACTGTGGGAAAGCCTCGTGGGAAAGCCTCTTGGGAAATCCTCGAGGGAATGCCACAGATCCCTTGTTCCACGCGAAGGGAAGTGTGACACTGCTGCTACAGCTCGGAGGAAAGCGCATCGTGCATGCCCCCAATCGAGACGAGGACTGACTCCCCTGGGGAGACTCCAGAAGTACCGCGAGATCCATGTCAGCACTGGAGAGGAATCATCAGGTTCCCACACCGACTCCACACAAGATCTTAGGCCCCGGCATCAACGGGAGAGTATCCGGAGAGGCCCCGGAGCAACTCGCATGGGGACTGGCCTTTCCTGAGGCCACAAGTGCGGGTCCCTTTGGTCCCCGTCGTAATTCGAGAGCTCCTGCCGCAACTCGAGAAAATCCAGGAGTTCTCCCCTCCAGGGCGAGATGAGGGCCATTTCCGCTGAGCGTCTCGAGGCTATATCATACCTAACCTCTGGAACTTACCAAAGGGTCCTTCACACCCTTGCTGCAACTCAAGAAGTTCCCCCGACATACCCGTCTCCACTCGAGAGGAAGCACGAGAGTCCCGCCCACATCCAGAGGATTCCCTGTTTCCGCCTCCTAGCTCGAGAGGAGGGATCCTTTGCCTGCGTTGGTCGGGGAAGATTTCCCCGGGTTTCCGTCGCATCTCAAGAGGAGGCGCTCTCCACATGAAAAGGCGAGAGGAAATCCAGTGTCGTGCCACCATTCCCAGAGTCCCCCAGATGTCTCTGTCCATTCACAGGGAAACCATGTTTTCCCTGCATTGTCGTCGACTTTCAAGACGAGGATCGACTCACTCCACGGTGGGCACGTGGGACAGCCCTGTGGGAAAAGCCCTCGTGGGAAAGCCCTCGAGGGAAAGACACAGATCCCTAGATCCACGCGAAGGGAAGCGCGACACTGCTGCTACAGCTCGGAAGGAAATAGCACGTGCATGCCCCCACTCGAGACGAGGACTGACTCCACTGGGGAGACTCCAGAAGTACACCAGATCCACGTCAGCACTGGAGAGGAATCCTCAGGTTCCAGCACTTACTTCACACAAGGTCTTAGGCCCCAGCATCGACGGAGAGGAATCCGTGTGGCCCCCAGAGCAAGTAGCATGGGGACTGGCCTTTCCGGAGGCCACCAGAGCGGGTGCCTGAGGTCCCCGTCGAAAGTCGAGAGCACCTGCCGCAACAAGAGAAAATCCTGGAGGTTCTCCCCTCCAGGCGAGATGAGGCCCATTTGCCGCTGAGGCGTCACGAGGCTAATCACACCTAACCTCTGTAACTTCGAAAGGGTCCTTCACACCCTTGCTACAACTCAAGAAGATCCCCGACAATACCCGTCTCCACTCAAGAGGAAGCACGAGATTTCTGCCCACATCCAGAGGAGCCCCGTTTACGCCTCCTAGCTCGAGAGGAGGGATTCTTTCCCTGCGTGGTCGGGAAAGAATTTCCCGGCATTACCGTCGCATCTCAAGAGGAGGCGTTCTCCACAGGAAAGGCGAGAGGAACTCCAGGGTCGTACCACCATTCCCAGAGTCCCCCAGATATCTCCGTCCATTCCAGGGAAACCTGTTTTCCCTGCACTGCCTCGACTTTCAAGCCGAGGATCGACACACACCACGGTGGAACGTAGGACAGCTCTGAGGGAAAGCCTCGTGGGAATGCCCCTGATCCCTTGATCCACGCGAAGGGAAGCGCGACACTGTTGCTACAGATCGGGAGGAAAGCGTACGTGCATGCCCCCACTCGAGACGAGGACTGACTCCCCTGGGGAGACTCCAGAAGTTTCCCAAGATCCATGTCAGCACTGGAGAGGGATCCTCAGGTTCCGGCACTGACTCCACACAAGGTCTTACGCCCCAGCATCGACGGGAGAGGAATCCCGAGAGGACCCCGAACAACTCGCATGGGGACTGGCCTTTCCTGAGGCCACCAGAGCGGGTCCCTGAGGTCCCCGTCGTAAGTCGAGAGCACCTGCCACAACTCGAGAAAATCCATGAGGTTCTCCCCTCCAGGCGAGATGAGGCCCATTTCCGCTGAGGCGTCTCAAGGCTAAACACACCTATCACCTGGAACTTCCAAAGGGTCCTTCACACCCTTGCTGGCAACTCAAGAAGATCCCCGACATACACGTCTCCACTCGAGAGGAAGCACGAGAGTCCCGCCCACATCCAGAGGAGCCCCGTTTCCGCCTCCTAGCTCGAGGGAGGGATCCTTTCCCTGCATGGTCGGGAAAGAATTCCCGGCCTTCCCGTCGCATCTCAAGAGGAGGCGCTCTCCACAGGAAAGGCGAGAGGAACTGCAGGGTCGTGCCACCATTCCCAGAGTCCCCCAGATGTCTCAGTCCATTCCAGGAAAACCAGTTTTCCCTGCAGTGCCTCGACTTTCAAGCCGAGGATCGACTCACACCACAGGTGGCAGTTTGGGACAGCCCTGTGGGAAAGCCTCGTGGGGAAAGCCCCTGATCCCTTGATCCACGCGAAGGGAAGCGTGACACTGCTGCTACAGATCGGAGGAAAGAGCACGTGCATGCCCCCACTCCAGACGAGGACTGACTTCCACTGGGGAGACTCCAGAAGTACCCCCAGATCCATGTCACCTCTGGAGAGGAATCTTCAGGTTCAGGCACCGGCTCCACACAAGTTCTTAGGCCCCTGCATCGAAGGGAGAGGAATCCCGAGAGGCCCCCGAGCAACTCGCATGGGGACTGGCCTTTCCTGAGGCCACCAGAGCGGGTCCCCTGTGGCTTTCCCACGAGGCTTTCCCACGAGGCTTTCCCACATGGGCTGTCCCACGTGCACACCGTGGTGTCAGTCGATCCTCGGCTTGAATGTCGAGGCAGTGCAGGGAAAACAGGTTTCCCTGGAATGGACTGAGACATCTGGGGGACTCATGGGAATGGTGGCACGACCCTGCAGTTCCTCTCGCCTTTCCTGTGGAGAGCGCCTCCTCTTGAGATGCGACGGGAACGCCGGGAATTCTTTCCCGACCACAGCAAGAGAAAGGATCCCTCCTCTCGAGCTAGGAGCCGGAAACGGTGCTCCTCTGGATGTGGGCGGGACTTCTCGTGCCTTCTCTCGAGTGGAGACGGGTATGTCGGGGAACTTCTTGAGTTGTAGCAAGGGTGTGAGGGACCCTTTGGAAGTTCTAGAGGTTAGGTGTGATTAGCCTGAGACGCCTCAGAGGAAATGGGCCTCATCTCGCCTGGAGGGGAGAACCTCCTGGATATTCTCGAGTTGCGGCAGGTGATCTCGACTTACGACGGGGACCTCAGGGACCCGCTCTGGTGGCCTCAGGAAAGGCCAGTCCCCATGCGAGTTTCTCCGGGGCCTCTTGGGTTCCTCTCCCGTCGATGCGGTGCCTAAGACCTTGTGTGGAGTGGGTGCCGGAACCTGAGGATTCCTCTCCAGTGCTGGACATGGATCTTGGGGTACTTCTGGAGTCTCCCCAGGGGAGTCAGTCCTCGTCTCGAGTGGGGGCATGCACATGCGCTTTCCTCCCGAGCTGTAGCAGCAGTGTCACGCTTCCCTTCGCGTGGATCAAGGGATCTGTGGCTTTCCCTCGAGGGCTTTCCCTGGAGGCTTTTTCACGATGCTTTCCCTCGAGGCTTTCCCACAGGGATGTCCCACGTGCCACCGTGGCGTAAATGGATCCTCGGCTTGAAAGCCGAGGCAGTGCAGGGAAAAAGGTTTCTCTGGAATGGACTGAGACATCTGGGAGACTCTGGGAATTTGGCACGACCCTGGAGATCCTCTCGCCTTTCCTGTGGGAGCGCCTCCTCTTGAGATGCGACGGGAATGCCGGGAATTCTTTCCCGAACACGCAGGGAAAGGATCCCTCCTCTCAAGCTAGGAGGTGGAAACGGGGCTCCTCTGGATGTGGGCGGGACTCTCGTGCTTCCTCTCGAGTGGAGACGGGTATGTCGGGGAACTTCTTGAGTTGCAGAAGGGTGTGAAGGACCCTTTGGAAGTTCCAGATGTTAATTGTTATTAGAGTCGAGACGCCTCAGCGGAAATGGGCCTCATCTCGCCTGGAGGGGAGAACCTCCTGGATTTTCTCGAGTTGCGGCAGGTGCTCTCGACTTACAACGGGGACCTCAGGGACCCGCTCTGGTGGCCTCAGGAAAGGCCAGTCCCCATGCGAGTTGCTCGGGGGCCTCTCGGGATTCCTCTCCTGTCGATGCTGAGGCCTAAGACCTTGTGTGGAGTCGGTGCCGGAACCTGAGGATTCCTCTCCAGTGCTGACATGGATCTTGGGGTATTTCTGGAGTCTCCCCAGGGCAGTCAGTCCTTGTCTCGAGTGGGTGCATGCACGTGTGCTTTCCTCCCGAGCTGTAGCAGCAGTGTCACGCTTTCCTTCGCGTGGATCATGGGATCTGTTTCTTTCCCTCGAGGCTTTCCTCGAGTCTTTCCCACGAGGCTTTGCTACAGGGCTGTCCCACGTGCCACCGTTTTGTGAGTCGATCCTCAGCGTGAAAGTCGAGGCAGTGCAGGGAAAAGAGTTTTCCCTGGAATGGACTGAGACATCTGGGGGACTCTGGGTATGGTGGCACGACCCTGGAGTTCATCTCTCCTTTCTTGTGGAGAGCGCCTCCCCATGAGATGCGACGGGAATGCCAGGAATTCTTTCCCGACCACGCAGGGAAAGGGATCCCTCCTCTCGAGCTAGGAGGCGGAAAAGGGGCTCCTCTGGATGTGTGCGGTACTCTCGTGCTTCCTCTCGAGTGGAGACGGGAATGTCGGGGAACTTCTTGAGTTGCAGCAAGGGTGTGAAGGACCCTTTGGAAGTTCCAGAGTTTAGGTGTCATTAGCCTGGAGACGCCTCAGCGGAAATGGGCGTCATCTCGCCTGGAGGGGTAACCTCATGGATTTTCTGGAGTTCCAGCATTTGCTCTCGACTTACGACAGGGACCTCAGTGACCCTCTCTGGTGGCCTCAGGAAAGGCCAGTCCCCATGCCAGTTGCTCGGGCCTCTCGGATTCCTCTCCCGTTGATGCAGGGGCCTAAGACCGTGTGTGGTAATCGGTGCCAGAACCTGAGGATTCCTCTCCAGTGCTGACATAGGATATTGCGGTACTTCTGGAGTCACCCCAGGGGAGTCAGTCCTCGTCTCGAGTGGGGCATGCACGTGGCTTTCCTCCCGAGCTGTAGCAGCAGTGTCACGCTTCCATAGGCGTGGATCAAGGGATATGTGGCTTTCCCTCGAGGCTTTCCAACGAGTTTTCCCACGAGGCTTTCCCAACAGGGCTGTCCCATGTGCCACCGTGGTGTGAATCTATCCTCGGCTTGAAAGTCGAGGCAGTGCAGGCAAACAGGTTTCCCTGGAAAGGACTGAGACATCTGGGGGACTCTGGGAATGGTGGCACGACCCTGGAGTTTCTCTCGTCTTTCTTGTGGAGAGCGCCTCCTCGTGAGATGCGACGGAAACGCCGGGAATTCTTTCCCGAACACGCAGGGAAAGGATCCTCCTCTCGAGCTAGGAGGCGGAAACGGGCTCCTCTGAATGTGGGCGGACAATCTCGTGCTTCCTCTCGAGTGGAGACGGGTATGTCGGGGAACTTCTTGAGTTCCAGCAAGGGTTGAAGGACCCTTTGGAAGTTCTAGAGGTTAGGTGTGATTAGACTCGAGACGCCTCAGTGAAAATGGGCCTCATATCGCCTGGAGGGAGAACCTCCTGGATTTTCTTAAGTTGCGGCAGGTGCTCTCGACTTACGACGCGGACCTGAGAGGACCCACTCTGGCGGCCTCAGGAAAGGCCAGTCCCCATGCGAGTTGCTCGTGGGCCTCTCGGGATTCCTATCCCGTCGATGCTGGGGCCTAAAATCTTGTGTGGATTCGGTGCCGGAACCTGAGGATTTCTCTGCCAGTGCTGACATGGATCTTGGGGTACTTCTGGTTGTCTCCCCAGGGGAGTCAGTCCTCGTCCCGAGTGGGGCATGCACGTGCGCTTTCCTTCCGAGCTCTAGCAGCAGTGTCACGCTCTTGGCGTGGACCAAGGGATCTGTGGCTTTCCCTCGAGGCTTTCCCACAAGGCTTTCCCAGAGGGCTGTTCCCACGTGCCACAGTGGGTGTGAGTCGATCCTCGGCTTGAAAGTCGAGGCAGTGCAGGGAAAAAAGATTTCCCTGGAATGGACTGGAACATCTGGGGCACTCTGGGAATGGTGGCACGACCCTGGAGTCCCTCTCGCCTTTCCTGTGGAGAGCGCCTCCTCTTGAGATGCGACTGGAACGCCGGGAATTCTTTCCGGACCACACAGGGAAAGGACCCCTCCTTTCGAGATAGAAGCGGAAACGGGTCTCCTCTGGATGTGGGCGGGACTCTCGTGCTTCCTCTCGAGTGGAGACGGGTATGTCGGGGAACTTCTTGAGTTGCAGCAAGGGTGTGAAGGACCCTTTGGAAGTGCCAGAGGTTAGGTGTGATTAGCTTCGAGACGCTTCAGCGGACATGGGCCTCATCTCTCCTGGAGGGGAGAACCTCCTGGATTTTCTCGAGTTGCGGCCAGGTGCTCTCGACTTACGACGGGGACGTCAGGGACCCGCTCTGGTGGCCTCAGGAAAGGCCAGTCCCCATGCGAGTTGCTTGGTGGCCTCTCCGGATTCCTCTCCGTCGATGCCGGGGCCTAAGACGTTGTGTGGAGTCGGTGCCGGACCCTGAGGATTCCTCTCCAGTGCTGACATGTATCTTGGGGGCTTCTGGTGTCTCCCCAGGGGAGTCAGTCCTCGTCTCGAGTGGGGTAGGCACGTGCGCTTTCCTCCCGAGCTGTAGCAGCAGTATCACGCTTCCCTTCTCCTCGATCTAGCGATCTATGGCTTTCCCTCGAGGCTTTCCCATGATTCTTTCCCATGAGGCTTTCCCACAGGTCTGTCCCACGTGCCACCGTGGTGTGAGTCGATCCTCGGCTTGAAAGTCGAGGCAGTGCAGGGAAAACAGGTTTCCCTGGAATGGACTGAGAAATCTGGGGACTCTGGGAATGGTGGCACGACCCTGGAGTCCCTCTAGCCTTTCCTGTGGAGAGCGCCTCCTCTTGAGATGCGACTGGAACCCAGGGAATTCTTTCCCGACCACGCAGTGAAAGTACCCCTCCTTTCGAGCTAGAAGCGGAAACGGGCTCCTCTGGATGTAGGCGGGACTCTGGTGCTTCCTCTCGAATCGAGACGGGTATGTTGGGGAACTTCTTGAGTTGCAGCCAGGGTGTGAAGGACCCTTTGGAAGGTCCAGAGGTTAGGTGTGATTAGCCTCGAGACTCCTCCTCGGAAATGGGCCCCATGTCGCCTGGATGGAAGAACCTCCTATGTTTCTCGATTTGCGGCAGGTGCTCTCGACTTACGATAGGGACCTCAGGGACCCGCTCTGGTGGCCTCAGGAAAGGCCATTCCCCATGCGAGTTGCTCGGGGACTCTCGGGATTACTCTCCCATCGATGCCGGGGCCTAAGACCTTGTGTGGAGTCAGTGCCGGAACCTGAGGATTCCTCTCCCAGTGCTGACATGGATCTTGGGGTACTTCTGGAGTCTCCCCAGGGGAGTCAGTCCTCGTCTCGAGTGGAGGCATGCACGTGCGCTTTCCTCCCGAGCTGTAGCAGCAGTGTCACGCTTCCCTTCCCGTGCATCAAGCAATCAGGGGCTTTCCCTTGAGGCTTTCTCACGAGGCTCTCCCACGAGGCTTTCCCACAGGGCTGTCCCACGTGCCACCGTGGTGTGTGTCGATGTCGATCCTCGCCTTGAAAGTCGAGGCAGTGCAGGGAAAAACAGGTTTCCCTGGAATGGACGGAGATATCTGGGGGACTCTGGGAATGGTGGCACGACCCTGGAGTTCCTCTCACCTTTCCTGTGGAGAGGGCCTCCTCTTGAGATGCGACGGGAACGCCGGGAATTCTATCCCGACCACGCAGGAAATGGATCCCTCCTCTCGAGCTAGGAGGCGGAAACGGGGCTCCTCTGGATGTGGGCGGGACTCTCCTGCTTCCTCTCATGTGGAGACGGGTATGTCTGGGAACTTCTTGAGTTGCAGCAAGGGTGTGAAGGACCCTTTGGAAGTTCCAGAGGTTAGGTGTGATTTGCCTGGAGACGCCCCAGCGGAAATGGGCCTCTTCTCGCCTGGAGGGGAGAACCTCCTGGATTTTCTCCAGTTGCGGGCGGGTGCTCTCGACTTACGACGGGGACCACAGGGACCCTCTCTGGTGGCCTCAGGAAAGGCCAGTCCCCATGTGAGTTGCTCGGGGCCTCTCGGGATTCCTCTCCCGTCGATGCCGGGGCCTATGATCTTGTGTGGAGTCGGTGCCGGAACCTGAGCATTCTTATCCAGTACTGACGTGGATCTTGGGGTACTTCTGGAGTCTGCCCAGTTGAGTCAAGTCCTCGTCTCGAGTGGGGGCATTCACGTGCGCTTTCCTCCCGAGCTGAAGCAGCAGTGTCACCCTTCCCTTCGCGTGGATCAAGGGATCTGTGGCTTTCCATCGAGGCTTTCCCACCAGGCTTTTCCACGAGGCTTTCCCACAGGGCTGTCCCACGTGCGACCGTGGTGTGAGTCGTTCCTCGGCTTGAAGGTCGTGGCAGTGCAGGGAAAACAGTTTTCCCTGGAATGGACTGAGACATCTGGGGGACTCTGGGAATGGTGGCACGACCCTGGAGTTCCTCTCGCCTTTCCTGTGGAGAGCGCCTCCTCTTGAGATGGAACGGGAACGCCAGGAATTCTTTCCCGAACACACAGGGAACGGATCCCTCCTCTCGAGCTAGGAGGCGGAAATGGGGCTCCTCTGGATGTGGGCGGGAATCTCGTGCTTCCTCTCGAGTGGAGACGGGTATGTCGGGGAACTTCTTGAGTTGCAGTAAGGGTTTGAAGGACACTTTGGACGTTCCAGATTTTTGATGTGATTAGCCTGGAGACGCCTCAGCAGAAATGGGCCTCATTTCGCCTGGAGGGAAGAACCTCCTGGATTTTCTCGAGTTGTGGCAGGTGCTCTCGACTTATGACGGGGACCTCAGGGACCCGCTCTGGTGGCCTCAGGTAATTCCAATAACCGAGCGAGTTGCTCGGGGTCCTCTGAGGATTCCTCCCCCGTCGATGCCGGGGCCTAAGATCTTGTGTGGAGTCGGTGCCGGAACCGGAGCATTCCTCTCCAGTACTGACATGGATCTTGGGGTACTTCTGGAGTCTCCCCAGGTGCGTCAGTCCTCATCTGCAGTGGAGGCTTGCACGTGAGATTTCCTCCCAAGATGTAGCAGCAGTGTCTCGCTATCCTTCGCTTGGATCAAGGGATCTGTTGCTTTCCCTCGAGGCTTTCCCAGGAGGCTTTCCCATGAGGCTTTCCCAAAGGGCTGTCCCACGTGCCACCGTGTTGTGAGTCGATCCTAGGCTAGAAAGTCGAGGCAGTGCAGGGAAAACAGTTTTCCCTGGAATGGACTGAGATATCTGGGGGACTCTGCGAATGGTGGCATGACACTGGAGTTCCTCTCGCCTTTCCTGTGGAAAGCGCCACCTCTTGAGATGCGACGGGAACGCCGGGAATTCTTTCCCTACCACGCAGCGAAAGGATGCCTCCTCTCGAGCTAGGAGGCGGAAACGTGGCCCCTCTGGATGTGGTCGGGACTCTCGTACTTCCTCTCGAGTGGAGACGGGTATGTCGGGGAACTTCTTGAGATAGAGCAAGGGTGTGAAGGACCCTTTGGAAGTTCCAGAGGTTAGGTCTGATTAGCCTCGAGACGCCTGAGCACGAATGGGCCTCATCTCGCCTGGAGGGAAGAACCTCTTGGATTTACTCGAGTTGAGGCAGGTGCTCTCGAGTTACGACGGGGACCTCAGGGACCCGCTCTGGTGGCCTCAGGAAAGGCCAGTCCACATGCGAGATGCTCGGGGGCCTCTCGGGATTCCTCTCCCGTCGATGCCGGCGCCTAAGATCTTGTGTGGAGTCGGTGTCGAACCTGAGGATTCCTCTCCAGTGCTGACATGGATCTTGGGGTACTTCTGGAGTCTCCCCAGGAGAGTCAGTCCTCGTCTCGAGGGGGGGATGCACGTGCGCTTTCCTCCCGAGCTGTAGCAGCAGTGTCGCGCTTCCCTTCGCGTGGATCAAGGGATCTGTGGCTTTCCCTTGAGGTTTTCCCATGAGGCTTTCCCACGAGGCTTTCCCACAGGGCTGTCCCACATGCCACCGTGGTGTGAGTCGATCCTCGGCCTTGAAAGTCGAGGCAGTGCAGGGTATACAGGTTTCCCTGGAATGGACTGAGACATTGTGGGGACTCTGGAATGGTGGCACGACCCTGGAGTTCCTCTCGACCTTTCCTGTGGAGAGCGGCCTCCTCTTGAGATGGTACGGGAACGCCGGGAATCTTTCCCCACCACGCAGGGAAAGGATTCCTACTCTCGAACTAGGAGGCGGAAACAGGGGCTCCTCTGGATGTTGGCGGAACTCTCGTGCTTCCTCTCGAGTGGAGACGGGTATGTCGGGGATCTTCTTGAGTTGCAGCAAGGGTGTGAAGGACCCTTTGGAAGTTCCAGATGATAGATGTGATTAGCCTCGAGACGCCGCAGTGGAAATTGGCCTCATCTCGCCTGGAGGTGAGAACCTCCTGAATTTTCTCGAGTTGCGGCAGGTGCATCTCGACTTACGACGGGGACCTCAGGGACACGCTCTGGTGGCCTCAGGAAAGGCCAGTCCCCATGCGAGTTGCTCGGGGCCTCTCGGGATTCCTCTCCCGTCGATGCCGGGGCCTAAGATCTTGTGTGGAGTCGGTGTCGGAACCTGAGGATTCCTCTCCAATGCTGACATGGATCTTGGGGTACTTCTGGAGTCTCCCCAAGGGGAGTCAGTCCTCGTCTCGAGTGGGGATGCACGTGCGCTTTCCTCCCGAGCTGTAGCAGCAGTGTCGCAGCTTCCCTTCGCGTGGATCAAGGGATCTGTGGCTTTCCCTCGAGGCTTTCCCACGAGGCGTTCCCACGAGGCTTTCCCACAGGACTATCCCACGCGCCACCGTCGGTGTGAGTCGATCCTCGGCTTGAAAGTCGAGGCAGTGCAGGGAAAACAGGTTTCCCTGGAATGGACTGAGACATCTGGGGGACTCTGGGAATGGTGGCACGACCCTGGAGTTCCTCTTGCCTTTCCTGTGGAGAGCGCCTCCTCTTGAGATGCGAAGGGAACGCGGGAATTCTTTCCCGACCACGCAGGGACAGGATCATTTCTCTCGAGCAAGAGTAGGAAACGGGGCTCCTCTGGATGTGGGCAGAACTCTCGTGCTTCCTCTCGAGTGGAGACGGGTATGTCAGGGAACTTCTTGAGTTGCAGGAAGGGTGTGAAGGACCCTTTGGAAGTTCCAGATGTTAGGTGTGATTAGACTCAAGACGCCTGAGCGGAAATGGGCCTCATCTCGCCTGGTAGGGGAGAACCTCCTGGATTTTCTCGAGTTGCGGCAGGTTGCTCTCGACTTACGATCGGGGACCTCAGGGACCCGCTCTGGTGGACTCAGGAAAGGCCAGTCCCCATGAGAGTTGTTCGGGGGCCTATCAGGATTCCTCTCCCCTCGATGCAGGGGCATAAGATCTTGTGTGGAGTCGGTGCCGGAACCTGAGCATTCCTCTCCAGTGCTGACATGGATCTTGGGGTACTTCTGGAGTCTCCCCAGGAGAGTCAGTGCTCGTCTCTAGTGGGGGGCATGCATGTGCGCTTTCCTCCCGAGCTGTAGCAGCAGTGTCACACTTACCTTCGCGTGGATCAAGGGATCAGGGGCTTTCCCTCGAGGCTTTCCCACGAGCATTTCCCACGAGGCTGTCACACAGGGCTGTCCCACGTGCCAACGTGGTGTGAGTCGATCCTCGGCTTGAAAGTCAAGGCAGTGCAGGGAAAACAGTTTCCCTGGAATGGACTAAGACATCTGGGGGACTCTGGGAATGGTGGCACGACCCTGGA
>NW_017217630.1:0-22781 GCF_001704415.2 Capra hircus | reverse complement strand
AGTTCAAGTTCAAGTCAATTCAAGTTCAAGTTCAAGTTCAAGAGAAGTTGAAGTTCAAGTTCAAGCTCAATGTCAAGGTCTTCAAGTCAAGTTCAAGTTCAAAGTCAAGTTCAAGTCAAGTTTCAAGTTCAAGTCAAGTTCAGTCAAGTTCAAGAAGTCAAGGTCAAGGTTTCAAGTTCAAGG
Organism: Capra hircus; assembly: GCF_001704415.2. NCBI lineage: Eukaryota > Metazoa > Chordata > Mammalia > Artiodactyla > Bovidae > Capra > Capra hircus. The sequence continues at coordinate 22,598 of NW_017217630.1, read as the reverse complement.
TTCAAGTTGAAGTTGAAGTTCAAGTTCAAGTTCAAGGTCAAGCCCAAGTTCAAGTTCAAGGTCAAGGTCAAGGTCAAGGTCAAGTTCAAGGTCAAGGTCTAGTTCAAGTTCAAGGGCAGGGCAAGGCCAAGCCCAAGACCAAGGCAAGGGCACGGCAACGCCAAGGGCAAGGCCAAGGCCCAGGCCAAGGCAAAGGCCAAGGCCACCAAAGCGAAGCCCAAACCCCGTAATGCCTGACAAAAGGCAGAAGCCACTAGGCCCCTGTGCAGAGGAAGCCACTGAAGGCAGCAAGGCCACAGAGCTCCCCGACTCCCATTCCCACATGAAGATGTGAGGATAAAGGGCCTCATCCCAGCAAAGCACCCGCTCCCACCACTCCCCAACCCTGGCCCCCGCCCCCCGCAGCACGCCCCCCTGAAACAACACTGTCTTCCCAGAAAAGGAGAACGGAGAAGCCATGTGTGTGCCAAAGGAGTAAGATGAACGAACGATGCCACGCCCTCCGAATTTGGGCCACACCTGACGCCTCGGAACCCCGGGCCTGGCCGATGGGTCCCAGCCGTTCTCGGGTGGGAGGGGGTCAACACATTGGCCGAGAGCCCTTGCCCAGGCCACCCGCAAATCCCCTGAGATGTGATCCGACCACAGGGACCGAGGGCAAACGTACCGCTTGAGGTGCTGGAGGAGCCGGACGAAGCCATGGTGGGAGAGGCACACGGGCACGCTGCAGACTGCTGGCGAGTGGGCGGGGACCCAGCAGCTCAGGACTCTGGAGAATGGGAGGCGTCTCCGCCACCATTGACGTCAATAGGGTTTGGGTGGGTAGATGGAGGGGGCCGCCCCTGGCCTCTTTCCAAGCAGAGACCCTGGACGGAGTCCCGTGGAGCGAGTGGGCTTTTCCCGGGCACGGCTGTGCCCTGGACCGCCAAGATCCCCGTTGGGGTGGGCGGGCAGTTCGGGGGCTTTGGTTTGTGGCCCTCCCTCACAGCGGGGGGTGGGTTTCAACCCCGAGTGGATCAATCAGGGGCCCTCAGCAGTGCCAAGGGAACTCACCGCCCAGGAAACGCCCCTAGGTCCCTTTGAATTGGCCACCAACGCCCCCTTTCCCAGCCTGCCTTGCTCTGGGATTTCCCGCCTTTTCACATTCCACAGGTCCCTGGGCCTCGACTGTCCCCCGCTGGCTCCTCCGAGGCATTCCGGGACACCAGACGCTCTTTCCAGCGCCTCCACCTAGATCCCTCGCTGTCCTCGCCTCCGTTTCCCCCATGCCCCCTCCCCAACTCCTCCGTGGGCTCTTGGCATCCTTTCCCTACAGCAGTCCCCGAGTGCCACCCCCGAGGGCTTTGAGTTGCCTGGAGCCCAAGGCTCCGGCCAGAGACCTGAGGGGCCAGCGTCTGGACTGGCAGCTAATGCCATTTGGGGCTTTTCTCACGTGGAGCCTGAGGCCTGCACCTCCGCGGGCAACCCCCCAGCGCGAGTGCCCTGGAGATACCCGCCCAAGGGGACAGTGTATCCCCTACTGTGGGGAAGGAGGTTCCTGTTTTCCCTGCACTGGTTCGACTTTCACGCCGAGGATCGACTCACACCATGGTGGCAAGTGGAATAGCCCTGTGGGAAAGCCTCATGGGAAAGACTCCAGGGAAAGCCACAGATTTCTTGATCCAGGAGAAGGGAAGCGTGACACTGCTGCTACCGCTCGGGAGGAAAGCGCACGTGCATGACCCCACTCGAGCCGAGGACTGACGCAAGCTTGGGAGACTCCAGGAGTACGCCAAGATCCATGTCAGCACTGGAGAGGAATCCTCAGGTTCCGGTCCCGACTCCACACAAGGTCTTAGGCCCCGGCATCGACCGGAGAGGAATCCTGAGAGGCCCCCTAGCACCTCGCATGGGGACTGGCCTTTCCTGAGGTCACCAGAGCGGGTCCCTGAGGTCTCCGTCGTAAATCGAGAGCACCTGCCGCAACTCGAGAAAATCCAGGAGGTTCTCCCCTCCAGGCGAGATGAGGCCCATTTCCGCTGAGGCGTCTCGAGGCTAATCACTCCTAACCTCTGGAACTTCCAATGGATCCTTCACACCCTTGCTGCAAGTCAAGAAGTTCTCCGACATACCCATATCCACTCGAAAGGAAGGACGAGGGTCCCGCCCATATCCAGCGGAGCCCCATTTCCGCCTCGTAGCTCGAGAAGAGGGATCCTTTCCCTTCGTCGTCGGGAAAGAATTCCCGGCCTTCCCGTCGCATCTCAAGAGGAGGCGCTCTCAACAGGAAAGACGAGAGGAACTCCAGGGCCTTTCCAGCATTCCAAGAGTCCCCCAGATGTCTAAATCCATTCCAGAAGAAACTGATTTCCCTGCATTGCCTCGACGTTCACGCCGAGGATCGACTCACACCACCGTGGCACGTGGGACAGCCCTGTTGGAAAGCCTCGTGGGAAAGCCTCAATGGAAAGCGACAGATCCCTTGATCCACACGTCGGCAAGCGTGACACTGCTGCTGCAGGTCGTGAGGAAATGGCAGGTGCATGCCCCCACACGAGATGAGGACTGACTCCCCTGGTGAGACTCCAGAAGTACGGAAAGATTCATGTCAGCACTGGAGAGGCATCCTCAGGGTCTGGCCCCGACTCCACACAAGGTCTTAGGAACCGGCATCGATGGGAGAGGAATCCCTAGAGGGCCCCTGGTAACTCGCATGGGGACTGGCCATTCCTGAGGCCACCAGAGCGGGTCCCTGAGGACCCGTCGTAACTAGAGAGCACCTGCCACAACTGGGAAAAATTCAGGAGGTTCTCCCCTCCAGCCGGGATGAGGCCCATTTCCTCTGAGGTGTCTGGAGGCTCATCACACCTAACCTCTGGAAATTCAAAAGGGTCCTTGCTGCAACTCAAGAAGTTCCCCGACATACCCGTCTCCACACGAGAGGAAGCACGAGGGTCCCGCCCACATTCAGAGGAACCCCGTTTCTGAGATGAAGGATCCTATCCTGCTTAGTCAGGAAAGATTTTTTGGCATTCCCGTGGCATCTCAAGAGCAAGGGCTCTCAATAGGAAAGGCGAGAGGAACTCCAGGGTCGTGCCACCATTCCAAGAGTTCCCCAGATGTCTCAGTCCATTTCAGAGGAACCCGTTTTCCCAGCACTGCCTCGACTATCACGCTGAGGATCCACTCACACCATGGTGGCATGTGGGAAAGCCCTGTGAGAAAGCCTCAAGGGAAAGCCACAGATCCCTTGATCCCAGCGACGGGAAGCGTGACACATCTGCTACACTGTCCCTGAGGTCACGGTCGTATGTCGAGAGTACCTGCCGCAACTCGAGAAAATCCAGGAGGTTCTCTGCTCCAGTCGAGATGAGGCCCATTTTCTCTGCGGGGTCTCGAGAGTAATCACACCTAAACTCTGGAACTTCCAAAGTGTCCTAAACACCCTTGCTAAAACTCAAGAAGTTCCCCGACATACCCGTCTCCACTACAGAGGAAGCACGAGGGTCCGGCCACCGCCACAGGAGCTCCGTTTCCGCCTCCAAGCTCGAAATGAGGGATCCTTCCCTGCTTCCTTGGGAAAGAAATCCCGACGTTTCCGACGCATCTCAAGAGGAGGCACGCTGCACAGGAAAGGCGAGAGGAACTCATGGGTCGTGCCACCATTCCAAGAGTCCCCCAGATGTCTCAGTCCATTCCAGAGGATCCTGTTTCCCCTGCACTGCTTCGACTTTCATGCCGAGGATCGACTCACACCACGGTGGCACGTGTGACAACCCTGTGGGAAAGCCTCGTGGGAAAGCCTCGAGGGAAAGCCACATATCCCTTAAAGCACGCGACGGGAAGCGTGACACTGCTGCTACAGCACGGGAGGAAAGCGCACGTGCATGCCCCTACTCGAGACGAGAACTGACTCCCCTGGGGAGACTCCAGAAATACCCCAAGATGCATGTCAGCCCTGGAGAGGAATCCTCAGGTTCCGGCCCCGACTCCACACAAGGTCTTAGGCCCTGGCATCGACGGGAGAGGAATAGCGACAGGACCTCTAGCAACTCGCATGGGGACTGGCCTTTCCTGAGGTCACCAGAGCGGGTCCATGAGGTCCCCGTCGTAAGTCGAGAGCACCTGCCGCAACTCGGTAAAATCCAGGAGGTTCTCCCCTGCAGGTGAGATGAGGCCCGTTTCCACTGAGGTGTCTCGAGGCTAATCACACGTGAACTCTGGAACTTCTAAAGAGTCTTTCACAGTCATGCTGCAACTCAAGAAGGTCCCCGACATACCCGTCTCCACTCAAGAGGAAGCACGAGGGTCCCGGCCACATGCAGAGGAGCTCCGTTTCCGGCTCGTAGCTCGAGATGAGGGATCCTTTCCCTACTTGGTCGGGAAAGAATTCCTGGCATTCCCATCGCATCTCAAGAGGAGGCGCTCTCCAAAGGAAAGGGGAGAGGAACTGCAGGGTCGTGCCACCATTCCAAGACTCCCCCAGATATCTCAGTCCATTCCACAGGAATCTGTTTTCCCTGCACTGCCTCGGCTTTCACGCCGAGGATCGACTCACACCACCGTGACACGTGGGACAGCCCTGTGGGAGAGCCTCGTGGGAAAGACTCGAGGGAAAGTCACAGATCCCTTGGTCCACGCAAGCAGAAGCGTGACACTGCTGCTACAGCATGGGAGGAAAGGGCACGCTCATGCCCCCACTCGAGACGAGGCCTGAATCCCCTGGGGAGACTCCAGAGGTACCCCAAGATCCATGTCAGCACTGGAAAGGAATCCTCAGGTTCCGGCACCGACTGCACACAAGGTCTTAGGCCCCGACATCGACGGGAGAGGAATCCCGAGAGGCCCCCGAGCAACTCGCATGGGGACTGGCCTTTCCTCAGGCCACCAAAGCGGGTCCTTGAGGTCCAGGTCGTAAGTCGAGAGCACCTGCCGCAACTCGAGAAAATCCAGGAGGTTCTCCCCTCCAGGTGAGATGAGGCCCATTTCCGCTGAGGCGTCTCGAGGCTAATCACACCTAACCGCTCGAACTTCCAAAGAGTCCTTCACACCCTTGCTTCAACTCAAGAAGTTCCCCGACATACCCTTCTCCACTTGAGAGGAAGCACAAGAATCCCGCCCACATCCAGTGGAGCCCCTTTTCTGCCTGATAGCTCGAGAGGAGGGATCCTTTCAGTGCGTGGTCGGGAAAGAATTCCCTGCATTCCCATCGCATCTCAAGAGGAGGCGCTCTCCACAGGAAAGGCGAGAGGAACTCCAGGGTCGTGCCACCATTCCCAGAGTCCCCCAGATGTCTCAGACCATTCCAGGAAAACCTGTTTTCCTGGCACTGCCTCCACTTTCAAGCCGAGGATCGACTCACACCACAGTGGCACGAGGGACAGCCCTGTGGGAAAGCCTCGTGGGATAGCCACAGATCCCTTGATCCACGTGAAGGGAAGCGTGACACTGCTGCTACAGCTCGGGAGGAAAGCACACATGCATGGCCCCACTCGAGACGGGGACTGACTCCCCTGGGGAGACTCCAGAACTACCCCAAGATCCATGTCGGCACTGGAGAGGAATCCTCAGGTTCCGGCACCGACTCCACACAAGGTCTTAGGCCACGGCATAGACGGGACAGGAATCCCGAGAGGCCCCCGAGCATACTCGCATGGGGACTGGCCTTTCCTGAGGCCACCAGAGCGGGTCCCTGAGGTCCCCGTCGTAAGTCGAGAGCACCAGCCGCAACTCGAGAAAATCCAGGAGGTTTTCCCCTCCAGGCGAGATGAGGCCCATTTCCGCTGAGGCGTCTCGAGGCTAATCACATCTAATTTTTGGAATTTCTAAAGGGTCTTTCACACCCTTGCTGCACCTCAAGAAGATCCCCGACATACCCGTCTCCACTCGAGAGGAAGCACGAGAGTCCTGCACACATCCAGAGGAGCCCCGTTTCCGCCTCCTATCTCGAGAGGAGGGATCCTTTCCTTTCGTGGTCGGCAAAGAATTCCCGGCGTTCCCGTCTCATCTCAAGAGGAGGCGCTCTCCACAGGAAAGGGGAGAGGAACTCCAGGGTCGTCCCACCATTCCCAGAGTCCCCAAGATATCTCAGTCCATTCCAGGGAAACCTGTTTTCCCTGCACTCCCTCGACTTTCAAGCCGAGGATCGACATCGACACACACCACGGTGGCACGTGGGACAGCCCTGTGGGAAAGCCTCGTGGGAAAGCCTCGTGGGAAAGCCTCGAGGGAAAGCCACAGATCCCTTGATCCACGCGAAGGGAAGCGTGGCACTGCTGCTGCAGCTCGGGAGGAAAGCACACGTGCATGCCCCCAGTCGAGACGTGGACTGACTCCCCTGGGGAGACTCCAGAAATACCCCAAGATGCATGTCAGCACTGGAGAAGAATCCTCAGTTTCCGGCACCGACTGCACACAAGGTCTTAGGCCCCGGTATCGAAGGGAGAGGAATCCCGAGAGGCCCCCGAGCAACTCGAATGGGGACTGGCCTTTCCTGAGGCCACCGGAGCGCGTCACAGTGTTCCCCCACCGAAGTCCAGAGCACCTGCCGCAACTTGAGAAAATCCAGGAGGTTCTCCCTTCCAGGCGAGATGAGGCCCATTTCCGCTGAAGTGTCTCAAGGCTAATCACACCTAACCTCTGGAACTTACAAAGGGTCCATCACACCCTTCCTGCAACTCAAGAAGTTCCCGGACATACCCGGCTCCACTCGAGAGGAAGCATGAGAGTCCCGCCCATATCCAGAGGAGCCCCGTTACCGCCTCCTAGCTCGAGAGGAGGGATCCTTTCCCTGCAGGGTCGGGAAAGAATTTCTGGCGTTCCCGTGGCATCTCAAGAGGTGGCGCTCTCCACATGAAAGGCGAGAGGGAATCAAGGGTCGTGCCACCATTCCCAGAGTCCCCCAGATGTCTCAATCCATTCCAGGGAAACTTGTTTTCCCTGCACTGCCTCTACTTTCAAGCCGAGGATCGACTCCCACCACGGTGGCACGTGGGACAGCACTATGGGAAAGCCGCGTGGCAAAGCCGCATATACCTTGATCCACGCGAAGGGAAGCGTGACACTGCTGCTACAGCCCGGGAGGAAAGCGTACGAGCATGCCCCCACTCAAGACGAGGACTGACTCCCGTGGGGAGACTCGAGAAGTACCCCAAGATCATTGATAGCACTGCAAAGGAATCCTTAGGTTCCGGCACCGACTCCACACAAGGTCTTAGGCCCTGGCATCGACGGGAGAGGAACCCCGAGAGGGCCCAGAATAACTCGCATGGGGACTGGCCTTTCCTGAGGCCACCAGAGCGAGTCTCTGAGGTCCCCGTCGTAAGTGGAGAGCACCTGCCGCAACTCGAGAAAATCCAGGAGGTTCTCCCCTCTAGGCGAGATGAGGCCCATTTCCGCTGAGGCGACTCGAGGCTAAACACACCTAACCTCTGGAACTTCCAAAGGGTCCTTCACACCCTTGCTGCAACTCAAGAAGTTCCCCGACATACCCGTCTCCATTGGAGAGGAAGCACGAGAGTCCCGCCCACATCCAGAGGGGCCCCTTTTCCGCCTCCTAGCTCAAGAGGAGGTATCATTTCCCTCGTGGTCGTGAAAGAATTCCCGGCGTTCCCGAAGCATCTCAAGAGGAGGCGCTCTCCACAGGAAAGGCGAGAGGAACTCCAGGGCCGTGCCACCATTCCCAGAGTCCCCCAGATGTCTCAGTCGATTCCAGGAATACCTGTTTTCCCTGCACTGCCTCGAATTTCAAGCTGAGGATCGACTCACACCAAGGTGGCACGAGGTCCAGCCCTGTGGGAAAGCCTCGTGGGAAAGCCTCGTGGGAAAGCCTCAAGGGAAAGCCACAGATCCCTTGATCCCCGCGAAGGGAAGCGTCACACTGCTGCTACAGCTCGGGAGGAAAGCGCACGTGCATGCCCGCACTCGAGACGATGAGTGACTCCCCTGGGGAGACTCCAGAAGTACCCCTAGATCCATGTCAGCACGCTAGAGGAACCTCAGGTTCCGGCACTGACTCCACACAAGGACTTAGGCCCCGGCATCGACGGGAGAGGAATCCCGAGAGGCCCCCGAGCAACTTGAATGGGGACTGGCCTTTCCTGAGGCCACCAGAGCGGGTCCCTGAGGTCCCCGTCGTAAGTCGAGAGCACCTGCCGCAACTCGAGAAAATCCAGCAGTTCCTCCCCTCAGGCGACATGAGGCCCATTTCCGCTGAGGCGTCTCGAGGCTAATCACATCTAATTTCCGGAACTTCCAAAGGGTCCTTCACACCCTTGCTGCACCTCAAGAAGATCCCCGACATTCCCGTCTCCACTCGAGAGGAAGCACGAAAGTCCTGCACACATCCAGAGGAGCCCCGTTTCCGCCTCCTATCTCGAGAGGAGGGATCCTTTCCTTTCGTGGTCGGCAAAGAATTCCCGGCGTTCCCGTCTCATCTCAAGAGGAGGCGCTCTCCACAGGAAAGGGGAGAGGAACTCCAGGGTCGTCCCACCATTCCCAGAGTCCCCAAGATATCTCAGTCCATTCCAGGGAAACCTGTTTTCCCTGCACTCCCTCGACTTTCAAGCCGAGGATCGACATCGACACACACCACGGTGGCACGTGGGAAAGCCTCGTGGGAAAGCCTCGTGGGAAAGCCTCGAGGGAAAGCCACAGATGCCTTGATCCATGCGAAGGGAAGCGTGACACTGCTGCTACAGCTCGGGAGTAAAGCGCACGTGCATGCCTCCCTTAGAGACGAGTACTGACTCCCCTGGGGAGACTCCAGAAGTACCCCAAGATCCATGTCAGGCCTGGAGAGGTATCCTCAGGTTCCGGCACCGACTCCACAAAGGACTTAGGCCCAGGCATCTAAGGGAGTGGAATCCCGAGAGTCCCCCGAGCAACTCGCATGGGGACTGGCCTTTTCTGACGCCATCAGAGCGGGTCCCTGAGGTCCCTGTCGTAAGTCGAGAGCACCTGCCGCAACTCGAGAAAATCCAGGAGGTTGTCCCCTCCAGGCGAGATGAGGCCCATTTTCGCTGAGGCGTGTCGAGGCTAATCACACCTAACCTCTGGAACTTCCAAAAGGTCATTCACACCCTTGCTGCAACTCAAGAAGTTCCCCGACATACTCGTCTCCACTTGAGAGCAAGCATGAGAATCCCGCTCACATCCAGAGGAGCCCCGTTTCAGTCTACTAGCTCGAGAGGAGGGATCCTTTCCCTGCGTGGTCGGGAAAGAATTCCCGGCGTTCCCCTCGCATCTCAAGAGGAGGCGCTCTCCACAGGAAAGGCGAGAGGAACTCCAGGGTCGTGCCACCATTTCCTGAGTCCCCCAGATGTCTCAGTCCATTCCACGGAAAACTGTTTTCCCTGCACTGCTTCGACTTTCAAGCCGAGCATCGACTCACACCACGGTGGCACGTGGGACAGCCCTTTGGGAAAGCCTCGTGGGAAAACCTCGAGGGAAAGACTCAGATTCCTTGATCCAAGCGAAGGGAAGCGTGACACTGCTGCTACAGCTCGGGAAGAAAGCGCACGTGCATGACCTCACTCGAGACGACGATTGGCTCCCCTGGGGAGACTCCAGAAGTACCCCAAGATCCATGTCAGCACTGGAGAGGAATCCGAAGGTTCCGGCACCGACTCCACACAAGGTCTTAGGCCCCGGCATCGACGAGAGAGGAATCCCGAGAGGCCCCAGAGCAACTCGCATGGGGACTGGCCTTTCCTGAGGCCACCAGAGCGGGTCCCTGAGGTCCCCATCGTAAGTCGAGAGCACCTGACGCAACTCGTGAAAATCCAGGAGGTTCTCCCATCCAGGCGAGATGAGGCCCATTTCCCCTGAGGCGTCTCGAGGATAATCACACCTAAACTCTGGAACTTCCAAAGGGTCATTCACATCCTTGCTGCAACTCATGAAGTTCCCCGACATACCCGTCTCCACTCGAGAGGAAGCACGAGAGTCCCACCCACATCCAGAGGAGCCCCGTGTCCGCCTCCTAGCTCGAGATGAGGGATCCTTTCCCTGTGTGGTTGGGAATGAATTCCCGGCGTTCCCGTCACATCTCAAGATGAGGCGCTCTCCACAGGAAAGGCGAGAGGAACTCAAGGGTCGTGCCACCATTCACAGAGTCCCCCAGATGTCTCAGTCCATTCCAGGGAAACCTGTTTTCCCTGCACTGCCTTGACTTTCTAGCCGAGGATCGACTCACACCACTGTGGCACGTGGGACAGCCCTGTGGGAAAGCCTCGTGGGAAAGCCCCGTGGGAAAGCCTCGTGGGAAAGTCTTGAGGGAAAGCCACAGACCCCTTGATCCACGCGAAGGGAAGCATGACACTGCTGCTACAGCTCTGGAGGAAATCGCACGTTCATGCCCCGACTTGAGACTACGACTGACTCCCCTGGGGAGACTCCAGAAATACCCCAAGATCCATGTCAGCACTGGAGAGGAATCCTCAATTCCGGCACGGAATCCACACAAGGTCGTAGGCCCCGGCATCGACGGGAGAGGAATCCCGAGAGGCCCCTGAGCAACGCGCATGTGGACTGGCCTTTCCTGAGTCCACCAGAGCGGGTCCCTGAGGTCCCCATCTTAAGTCGAGAGCACCTTCCGCAACTCGAGAAAATCCAGGAGGTTCTCCCCTCCAGGCGAGATGAGGCCCATTTCCGCGGAGGCGTCTCGAAGCTAATCAACCTGGCCTCTGGAACTTCCAAAGGGTCCTTCACACCCTTGCTGCAACTCAAGAAGTTCCCCGACATACCCGTCTCCACTCGAGAGGAAGCACGAGAGTCCTGCCCACATCCAGAGAAGCCCCGTTTCCGCCTCATAGCTCGAGAGGAGGAATCCTTTCCCTGCGTGGTCGGGAAAGAATTCCCGGCGTTCCGGTCGCATCTCAAGAGGAGGCGCTCTCCACAGGAAACACGAGGAGATCTCCAGGGTCGTGACACCATTCCCTGAGTGCCAGAGATTTCTCAGTCCATTCCAGGGAAACCTGTTTTCCCTGCACTGCCTCGACTTTGAAGCCGAGGATCCACTCACACCACGGTGGCACGTGGGACAGCCCTGTGGGAAAGCCTCGTGGGAAAGCCTCGTGGGAAAGCCTCGAGGAAAAGCCACAGATCCCTTGATCCACGCAAAGGGAAGTGTGACATTGCTGCTACAGCTCGGGAGGAAAGCGCACGTGCATGCCCCCACTCGAGACGAGGACTGACTCCCCTGGGGAGACTCCAGAAGTACCCCAAGACCATGTCAGCACTGGAGAGGAATCCTCAGGATCCGGCAAGGACTCCACACAACGTCTTAGGCCCCGTCATTGACGGGAGAGGAATCCCGAAACGCCCCGGAGTAACTCGCATGGGGACTGGCCTTTCCTGAGGCCACCAGAGCGGGTCGCTGAGGTCCCCATTGTAAGTCGAGAGCACCTGCCGCACCTCGAGAAAATCCAGGAGGTTCTCCCTTCCAGGCGAGATTAGGTCCGTTTCCGCTGAGGCGTCTCGAGGCTAATCACACCTAACCTCTTGACTTTCCAAAGGGTCCTTCACACCCTTGCTGCAACTCAAGAAGTTCCCCAACATAACCGTCTCCACTCGAGAGGAAGCACGAGAGTCCCGCCCACATCCAGAGGAGCCCCGTTTCCGCCTCATAGCTCGAGAGCAGGGATATTTCCCTGCGTGGTCGGGAAAGAATTCCCGGCGTTCCCGTCGCATCCCAAGAGGAGGCGCTCTGCACAGTAAAGGCGAGAGGAACTCCAGGGTCGTGCCACCATTCCCAGAGTCCCCCAGATGTCTCAGTCCATGCCAGGGAAACCTGTTTTCCCTGCACTGCCTCGACCTTCAAGCCGAGGATCCACTCACACCACGGTGGCACGTGGGACAGCCCTGTGGGAAAGCCTCATGGGAAAGCCTCGTGGGAAAGCCTCGAGGTAAAGCCACAGATCTCTTGATCCATGCGAAGGGAATCGTGACTCTGCTGCTACAGCTCGAGAGGAAAGCGCACGTTCATGCCCCCACTCGAGACGAGGACTGACTCCCCTGGGGAGACTCCAGAAGTACCCCAAGATCCATGTCAGCACTGGAGAGGAATCCTCAGGTTCCGGCACCTGCTGGGAGCCAGTGTGAGGATTCCCGCCCGTGACAAGGTCATGAGGAAGGAAGCTGACATACGAAAGGCGTGCTCAGACTTCAGGGACCCCTCTGCAAATTCCTAAGCACGTACCCCAACAAAAATCTGCCGGCTTTTGTGCTCTGCTTTTCCACTCTTCTGACATTTTCTGGAAAAAGTCAATTCAGGGCTTTAGTCTTCTGCATTTGAAAGTGTGTTTCAATCCAAAAACCCCTCCGATGGCTGTCTAGCCTGCCTGCAGGACTCGTACAGCTGCGCATGTGATTGTTTGAGGCCTCCTGACCGCAGGAGGCACAGGAAGCTTTAAACATCCTAGGAATGTAGGAGCTTCGGAGGAGTCAAAATCTTTAGAATAGGACTGATTAAAGGTTTCATTTTTTGGGTCAATGCTTGCTGCCAAATTTTCATATCCTTTATTTTAGATATAGTTGGTATATAGAAAAACAAGTAGTAGACCTGCTATTAGCAACATTAGATCTTTGAGTTAAGTACCTTCTTTGTTATATCCCACTGCACCTTTGTTCTATAGAGATGTAACTTAAATCTTTAAGGAGATGCAGATTAAAAAAAAAAACACTTCAGGGGAAACAAAATTAACATTCATTAAGGAAAAGAGCCAAAAAGTGTTAACAAGCGTCTTGGCCAAAAGATAATGTAAATCACCTGAGACCTTTTGTATACAAAATGATATACAGAAAGAATCTGGGTTGCGAACGCTACATAATTTTGTGTTACCCATTGATCTCCGTGTTTTATCAAAAGTATAAAAGGCCTTCTGAACAATAAAGGATGGGGGCCAGTTTCTCGAACTAGTCTCTCGGCCTGGTTTCTTGGGACTCTGGCTCCCCCCATGTCTCTCTCTCTCTCTTCTTCTCTCCCCTTCCCTCTCTCTGCTCTTTACTTTAACTTCAGGCTGAATCTCCATCTGGGGCGCGGAGGCTCGCCAGGTCTACTTACTTGCCCCGGCTGTTAAGACCCGCACGAAAGGGAGCTTAAGGCGAGGCACCCTTAGATATTCAATCGGGCGCCGGTGGCCCAACGTAGATGGTGCAAATTCCTTGTCTGGAATTTTATTGGCCTTCCGCGTAAATCAAGCTATTCAGCCCTCTTCCTCCACTTAATCTTCTTACTACACTATAGTTTCTTAATCTAATCTTACATTAATAAACAAACAAGTCTTTCCACTCCAACGCTGTCCACCCTTCGAATTCCCTGGATCCACCGGGCTGGACCCCGGCAAGTTGTGTCCGGAACAGGCTATTCGAAGGTAGGTTCCTCGGAGCAAAAGCTCCCCCCGGAGCACTCTCTGTTGCTCCCCCCGGAGCACTCTCTGTTGCTCCCCCCGGAGTGACTTAATCGCTCCCCCCGGAGTACTTTCGGGTACTCCCCCAGTGTTGAGTGTTCGGGACGGCTAGGACCCCACTCAGGGTGCCGCGGACCCCCCTGTAGGACAGACAGGGTGAGGATGAGTGGGAAGTGTTCAAGGGTTTAAGAGAAACCTGGTGCTCTAGAGGTTGAAAAGAAACCTGCTATCTTAGGGTTTAAAACAAAACCCCCCTTGGCTAAGGTAAAACCTTTTTGTCAAGGGCAGACTTTTCTATAACTCTTAATTTTCTGACACGGGTAACAATGACTCAAAACAATGACACCTCTTTATACAAGTAATTTTGTAACTGTTAAACAAAAAAGACAAATTAAAGATTAAAAGGCTCGTGTTACGAGACCAATGTCCTTGGTTTCCAGAAAAGAGATTTAGATACTTGGATAAAGGTAATAAAACAGCTAAAAACTAATTATACTTTGCATGGGCCTGTAAATGCTTTTGCTCTGTAAAATATTATTACAAATGTTCTGGACCCCCGTCATGAGGCTGTTAGTTAGATAGCCTATGGGAGAGACTATAGCAGTGGATCGTAGTGGGTCTCCACCTATTACGCAGATCATATTTTCTGCCATTGGCAAACAAAAGGAGAGAGACTGTACTCTTCCTCCCGAGGAAGGAGGGTGCTTATAGGACGCAGCGGCCGAGCGCCCTGGAGAGCCCCCTCCCCCTCTACACAAACCAAACCTTTAAAAAAGTTGTCTTATTTAAGGCGACCACTGCAACCTCTGCTTGCGCCTCCCCAGGGCTTAAGAACTCCCCACTTTATATCCAAAGCCTCCCAGAACATTGCTTAAGTTTGAAAACGATAGTGACAATATTTTTGAGCAAAAGAGCTTTTAAAACAGAGCTTGCTCCTTGCATAAAATCCCCTCAGGAGGGGCCTCACCCAACAAAAAAAAAAAAAAAGAAAAAGGAAGAAAAACAGAAAAAAAAAAGAAAAATATTCGTAATAAAAAGGACTTTACAAATGCAAAATGTTTCTCTTGAGGCCAAATAGAACATTTTTTGCCAAAATGTCTTGCTAAACAGAGATAACAAGCCGTACCAAACAACCCCAGGTAGCTCAGGCCTGGACCTCAGTTCCACCACCTTAATAATAATAGCTCCTGACTCAGATTCCAGTGGCTAGTCCCCTGCCTGAGGACATTGTAAGACTTGTGCTGGGGCATAGCTTGCTTTCTTTTCAAAAAATTTCGGTAGTGTCTTGTGTAGTAAATTCTGATTATACTAAAAAAATTGAAGTTTTGATATCGCCACCTGCTAAAACTGTGCAATTAAAATTAAAAAATAGCACAGCTTTTGCTTTTACCTTATTACCAGACAGAAAAACCAGACAAAAAAAGCCCCAGAGGATCTAGATCTAGCTTTTTGGGTGCAAAAAATTGCAGCTTCTAGGCCTTTAAAAGATTTTTTAAAGATATAAAATGTCATGGCTGTTAGACAATAGACAAGACGTTTCTTACATTGCTGAGAGACTAGCGCAGCTCCTGGCCAACATATACTACTGAAAAGGAGTTGGTGGGATTAGAAAAGGTGGTATGCAGGATAAAAATGCTATAGAGTAAGAGGTGAGAGAGAGTTTAAAACCTTGGTGAATAGTGAGCTCCCCGTTGCTGGAAGTATTCAAGCAAAGATTAAGTGGTTACTTGTCATCTAAAAGGCTATAGACCAGATTTGGGTTATAAAAAGATCATTAAAAAAGCTTTTCTTGCTTCTTATATTTGGGTCTGCCAAAAGTTTTAAAACTGATAATGTCCTTTTAAAGCTGCTGAGAGATTGTTTACTAACTTTAAATGATTTCCAAAAATTATTAGGTGATATTAATTGGATATGCCCACATTTAAAACTGACTTTTGTAGATTTAAAGCCTTTTGTTTGATTGCTGAAAAAAAACAATCCTAATCCCAGTTCTAAGAAAAAGTTGACTAGTGTGACACAGTTGGCTTTCGTTAAAGTGAATGAGGCTTTAAATGATCAGTTAATTAAGATTAATATTGCCAAAAAAGGAGATTAAATTATTCTTGCCACAAAATGTATACCTACAGGATGCTTGTGACAAGAAGGCCCATTGGTTCCATCTAATGACCCCCCAAAAAATAGTTTTATCTTATCCCAACTTGGTGGAACAATGGCCTCTGCCTAAGAAAAAATTACTGCCATATTAATTTAAAAGATTAATTCAAGCATACTGATTTATTAAATTGTTCAGTAAAGAGCCATCAAAAATTGTAATTCCATATAACAAAAAACAACTTGATGCTTTTCAAATGTTTGATGATTGGCAGATTGCTATAGGAAATTCTTGTGATCAGATCTTGTATCATTTACCCTCACGTGCTTTGTTAATTCAAAAATTAAAAAAGGAGAAATTAAGTATAGTTTTCCCCCATCAGATTTTACAACATGTTCTCTTTGTAATAAGTTAAATGCTGATTCGTTTGGAACAGTAAAATAAAAAGCCATTGGTAAAGCAAAAAGATCTCCAGATAACAAAAAGATCCCGACCCAGAATTTGCTGCGGGTCGAGGAAGTGTTTATATTTTTTCCACAGGGTGCAGATTCGTCAATTTGGATCCCGGACAGACTGATTCGCCACAAAAGAAAAAGGGAACTTCTCTGCCGCCACCGCCGCGGGAAACAGCCGTGCACCAAAAGCTGCGGGCGGGCCAGCCTGACTGACGGAACCCAGTGCACCGCACTCGCAGCCCCGTAACAGCGCCAGTGTCAGAGGGCGGGGTGAAGGCCGCTGCTCCCACCGGCAGAAGAGGCAAAAGAAACATCAAGATCCCGGCGGGACTAACAGCTGCTGCAGCGCAAACTCCAACCAGAAAATGACTCTATTTACTCTATTTTGGCTTGTCTATCCTCTCCTTATGTTCTTCTTTTCACCAATGATTCCAGAAAACTTAACGTACCTAATGTAGCGACTTGTGAACCATGGATGTTTTCATCTTGTTTAACTCCTCAAAGTAATGTCTGCTCTTTTGTGGTTTTAAAGATGTCCTGTAACTGTAACAACTTATTGATATGATAATTATGTTCTTGCTGTGTTACAGTAACTGTTATTGTTACTATGGCAGCGGTCATTGACTCAACAAGTGTAAATGCCCAATATGTTAAAAAATCAAGTTTTAGGTGTTTTGGAACAGCTCAGATATTAGTTTAGACTTAGGGAAACTGCATAACCAGATTCAGACCTTGGAACACTCCCGATTAGATTTTACCACCGCAGGAGAAGCCAATGACTTTTTCCACACTTTCTCTAACTTCATTTCTGGAAAGACTATTCTGTCTACCCTTTATAATCTTGCTCCTCGTAATCATTCTTCCCTGTATTGTCTAGATTCTTCGGCAGAGCATTCGGAATCTCGCGACCGAACTGCACCTGATTTTAAACATAAATAATTAATTATTTAAAATAAAAAAGGGTGAGATGCTGGGAGCCAGTGTGAGGAATCCCGCCCGTGACAAGGTCATGAGGAAGGAAGCAGACATACGAAAGGCGTGCTCAGACTTCAGGGAACCCTCTGCAAATTCCTAAGCACGTACCCCAACAAAAATCTGCCGGCTTTTGTGCTCTGCTTTTCCACTCTTCTGACATTTTCTGGAAAAAGTCAATTCAGGGCTTTAGTCTTCTGCATTTGAAAGAGTGTTTCAATCCAAAAACCCCTCCGATGGCTGTCTAGCCTGCCTGCAGGACTCGTACAGCTGCGCATGTGATTGTTTGAGGCCTCCTGACCGCAGGAGGCACAGGAAGCTTAAAACATCCTAGGAATGTAGGAGCTTCCGAGGAGTCAAAATCTTTAGAATAGGACTGATTAAAGGTTTCATTTTTTGGGTCAATGCTTGCTGCCAAATTTTCATATCCTTTATTTTTAGATATAGTTGGTATATAGAAAAACAAGTAGTAGACCTGGTATTAGCAACATTAGATCTTTGAGTTAAGTACTTTCTTTGTTATATCCCACTGCACCTTTGTTCTATAGAGATGTAACTTTAATGCTTTAAGGAGATGCAGATTAAAAAAAAAAACACTTCAGGGGAAACAAAATTAACATTCATTAAGGAAGAGAGCCAAAAAGTGTTAACAAGCCTCTTGTCCAAAAGATAATGTAAATCACCTGAGACCTTTTGTATACAAAATGATTATACGGAAAGAATCTGGGTTGCCAACGCTACATAATTTTGTGTTACCCATTGATCTCCGTGTTTTATCAAAAGTATAAAAGGCCTTCTGAACAATAAAGGATGGGGGCCAGTTTCTCGAACTAGTCTCTCGGCCTGGTTTCTTGGGACTCTGGCTCCCCCCATGTCTCTCTCTCTCTCTTCTTCTCTCCCCTTCCCTCTCTCTGCTCTTTACTTTAACTTCAGGCTGAATCTCCATCTGGGTGCGCGGAGGCTCGCCAGGTCTACTTACTTGCCCCGGCTGTTAAGACCCGCACGAAAGGGAGCTTAAGGCGAGGCACCCTTAGATATTCAATCGGGCCGGTGGCCCAACGTAGATGGTGCAAATTCCTTGTCTGGAATTTTATTGTCCTCCGCGTAAACCAAGCTATTCAGCCCTCTTCCTCCATTTAATCTTCTTACTACACTATAGTTTCTTAATCTAATCTTACATTAATAAACAAACAAGTCTTTCCACGCCAACGCCGTCCACGCTTCGAATTCCCTGGATCCACCGGGGCTGGACCCCGGGCAGGCACCGACTCAACACAAGGTCTTAGGCCCTGGCATCGATGGGAGAGGAATCCCGAGAGGCCCCGAGCAACTCGCATGGGGACTGGCCTTTCCTGAGGCCACCAGAGCGGGTCCCAGTGGTCCCCGTCGTAAGGCGAGAGCACGTACCACAACTCGAAAAAAATCCAGGAGATTCTCCCCTCCAGGGGAGATGAGGCCCATTTCCGCTAAGGGTCTTCGACTCTAAACTACACCTAACCTCTGGAATTCCAAAGGATCCTTCACACCCTTGCTGCAACTCAAGAAGTTCCCCAACATACCCGGCTCCACTCGAGAGAAGCACGAGAGTCCCGGCCACATCCAGAGGAGCCCCGTTTCCGCCTCCAAGTTCGAGAGGAGGGATCCTTTTCCTGCGTGGTCGGGAAAGAATTCCCGGCGTTCCCGTCGCATCTCAAGAGGAGGCGCTGCTCCACAGGAAAGGCGAGAGGAACTCCAGGGTCGTGCACCATTCCCAGAGTCCCCAGATGTCTCAGTCCATTCCAGGGAAACCTGTTTTTCCCTGCACTGCCTCGACTTTCAAGCCGGAGGATCGACTCACACACGGCACGTGTGGCAGCCTGTGGGACAGCCTTGTGGGAAAGCCTGGTGGGAAAGCCTCGAGGGAAAGCCACAGATGCTTTGATCCACGCGAAGGGAAGCGTGACACTGCTGCTACAGGTCGGGAGGAAAGTACACGTGCATGCCCCCACTCGAGACGAGGACTGACTCCCCTGGGGAGACTCCAGAAGTACCCAAGATCCATGTCAGCACTGGAGAGGAACCTCACTTTACGGCACCGACTCCACAAAGGTCTTAGGCCCCAGCATCGACGGGAGAGGAATCCCGGAGTCCCCCGAGCAACTCGCATGGGGACTGTCCTTTCCTGAGGCCACCAGAGCGGGTCCCTGAGGTCCCCGTCGTAGTCGAGAGCACCAGCAGCAACTTGAGAAAATCCAGGAGGTTCTCCCTTCCAGGCGAGATGAGCCCATTTCCGCTGAGGTGTCTCAAGGCTAATCACACCTAACCTCTGGAACTTCCAAAGGGTCCTTCACACCCTTGCTGCAACTCAATAAGATCCCCAACATACCCGTCTCCACTCGAGAGCACGAGAGTCCCGCCCACATCCAGAGGAGCCCCGTTTCCGCCTCCTAGCTCGAGAGGAGGGATCCTTTCCCTCAGTGATCGGGAAAGAGTTCCCCGTTCCCGGCGCATCTAAAGAGGAGGCGATCTCCACAGGAAAGGCGAGAGGAAATCCAGGGTCGGGCCACCATTCCCAGCGTCCCCAGATGTCTCAGTCCATTCCAGGGAAACCTGTTTTCCCTGCACTGCCTCGACTTTCAAGCCGAGGATCGACTCACACCATGGTGGCACGTGGGACAGCCCTGTGGGAAAGCCTCGTGGGAAAGCCTCGAGGGAAAGCCACAGTTGATCACCCGAAGGGAAGTGAGACACTGCTGCTACAGCTCGGGAGGAAAGCGCACGTGCATGCCCCACTCGAGACGAGGACTGACAGACTCCAGAAGTACCCAAGATCCATGTCAGCCTGGAGAGGAATCCTCACGTTCCGGCACCGACTCACAAAGGTCTTAGGCCCCGGCATCGACGGGAGAGGAATCCTGAGAGGCCCCCCGCAACTCGCATGGGGACTGGCCTTTCGTGAGGCCACAAGGGGTCCCTGATGTCCCTCGTAAGTCGAGAGTACCTGCTGCAACTCGAGAAAATCCAGGAGGTTCTGCCTCCAGGCGAGATGAGGCCCATTTCCGCTGAGGGTCTCGAGGCTAATCACACCTAAACTCTGGAACTTCCAAAGGGTTTCACACCCTTGCTGCAACTCAAGAAGTTCCCCGACAACCCGTCTCCACTCGAGAGGAAGCACGAGAGTCCCGCCCACATCCAGAGGAGACCCGTTTCCGCCTCCTAGCTGAGAGGAGGGATCCTTTCCCTGCGTGGTCGGGAAAGAATTCCCTTCCCGTCGCATCTCAAGAGGAGGCGCTCTCCACAGGAAAGGCGAGAGGAACTCCAGGGTCGTGCCACCATTCCCAGAGTCCCCCAGATGTCTCAGTCCATTCCAGGGAAACCTGTTTTCCCTGCACTGCCTCGACTTTCAAGCCGAGGATCGACTCACACCACGGTGGCACGTGGGACAGCCCTGTGGAAAGCTTTTTGTTGACGCAAAGGGGAAAAGCGTGAAACGGAAAACAATTCAGGTTTCAGTCTTCTGCATTTGAAAGAGTGTTTCAATCTAAAAACCCCTCCGATGGCTTTCTAGCCTGCCTGCAGGACTCTGCGAGTGTGATTGTTTGAGGCCTCCTGACCGCAGGAGGCACAGGAAGCTTAAAACATCCTAGGAATGTAGGGGCTTCCGAAGAGTCAAAATCTTTAAAATAGGACTGATTAAAAGTTTCATTTGTTGAGTCAATGCTTGCTGCCAAATTTTCATATCCTTTATTTTTAGATATAGTTGGTATATAGATAAACAAGTAGTAGACCTGGTATTAGCAACATTAGATCTTTGAGTTAAGTACCTTCTTTGTTATATCCCACTGCACCTTTGTTCTATAGAGATGTAACTTTAATGCTTTAAGGAGATGCAAATTAAAGAAAAACACTTCAGGGGAAACAAAATCAACATTCATTAAGGAAGAGAGCTAAAAAGTGTTAACAAGCTTCTTGGCCAGAAGATAATGTAAATCACCTGAGACCTTTTGTATACAAAATGATGTATAGAAAGAGTCTGGGCTGCGAACGCTACATAATTCTGTGTTACCCGTTGATCTCCATGTTTTATCAAAAGTATAAAAGGCCTTCTGAACAATAAAGGATCGGACCAGTTTCTCGAACTAGTCTCTCGGCCTGGTTTCTTGGGACTCTGGCTCCCCCCATGTCTCTCTCTCTCCTCTTCTCTCCCTTCCCTCTCTCTGCTCTTTACTTTAACTTCAGGCTGAATCTCCATCTGGGGCGCGGAGGCTCGCCAGGTCTACTTACTTGCCCCGGCTGTTAAGACCCGCACGAAAGGGAGCTTAAGGCGAGGCACCCTTAGATATTCAAGCGGGCGCCGGTGGCCCAACGTAGATGGTGCAAATTCCTTGTCTGGAATTTTATTGGCCTTCCGCGTAAACCAAGCTATTCAGCCCTCTTCCTCCACTTAATCTTCTTATTACACTATAGTTTCTTAATCTAATCTTACATTAATAAACAAACAAGTCTTTCCACGCCAACGCCGTCCACCCTTCGAATTCCCTGGATCCACCGGGCCAGGACCCCGGCAAGTGGCGCCCGGAACAGGCTATTCGAAGATAGGTTCCTCGGAGCAAAAGCTCCCCCCGGAGCACTCTCTGCTGCTCCCCCCGGAGCCCTCTCCGTTGCTCCCCCCCCGGAGCACTCTCTGTTGCTCCCCCGGAGTGACTTAATCACTCCCCCGGAGTACTTTCGGGTACTCCCCAGTGTTGAGTGTTCGGGACGGCTAGGACCCCACTCAGAGTGCCGCGGACCCCCTGTAGGATAGACAGGGTGAGGACGAGTGGGAAGTGTTCAAGGGTTTAAGAGAAACCTGGTGCTCTAGAGGTTGAAAAGAAACCTGCTATCTTAGGGTTTAAAACAAAACCCCCCTTGGCTAAGGTAAAACCTTTTTGTCAGGGAAGACTTTTCTATAACTCTTAATTTTCTGACACGGGTAACAATGACTCAAAACAATGACACCTCTTTATACAAGTAATTTTGTAACTGTTAAACAAAAAAGACAAATTAAAGATTAAAAGGCTAGTGTTATGAGACCAATGTCCTTGGTTTCCAGAAAAGAGATTTAGATACTTGGATAAAGGTAATAAAACAGCTAAAAACTAATTATACTTTGCATGGGCCTGTAAATGCTTTTGCTCTGTAAAATATTATTTACAGATGTTCTGGACCCCCGTCATGAGGCTGTTAGTTAGATAGCCTATGGGAGAGACTATAGCAGTGGATCGTAGTGGGTCTCCACCTATTACGCAGATCATATTTTCTGCCATTGGCAAACAAAAGGAGAGAGACTGTACTCTTCCTCCCGAGGAAGGAGGGTGCTTATAGGACGCAGCGGCCGAGCGCCCTGGAGAGCCCCCCTCCCCCTCTACACAAACCAAACCTTTAAAAAAGTTGTCTTATTTAAGGCGACCACTGCAACCTCTGCTTGCGCCTCCCCAGGGCTTAAGAACTCCCCACTTTATATCCAAAGCCTCCCAGAACATTGCTTAAGTTTGAAAACGATAGTGACAATATTTTTGAGCAAAAGAGCTTTTAAAACAGAGCTTGCTCCTTGCATAAAATCCCCTCAGGAGGGGCCTCACCCAACAAAAAAAAAAGAAAAAGGAAGAAAAACAGAAAAAAAATATTCGTAATAAAAAGGACTTTACAAATGCAAAATGTTTCTCTTGAGGC
>NW_017217629.1:0-12411 GCF_001704415.2 Capra hircus | reverse complement strand
CGTGGTCTGTAAAGCATTCCCGGCGTTCCAGTCCGCATCTCAAGAGGAGGGCCCTCTCCACAGGAAAGGCATGAGGGAAACTCCAGGGTCGTTCCACCATTCCCAGAGTCCCCCAGATATCTCTGTCAATTCGAGGGAAACCTGTTTTCCGTCCACTGCCTCGACTTTCAAGCCGAGGATCGACTCACACCACGGTGGCACGTGGGACAGCCCTGAGGAAAATCCTCGAGGAAAGCCTCATTGGAAAGCCTCGAGGGAAAGCTGCAGATCCCTTGATACACGCTATCGGAAGTGTGACACTGCTTCCACAGATCGGGAGGAAATTGAACGTGCATGCCCCACTCGAGACTAGGACTGACTAACCCGGGGAGACTCCAGAAGTACCCCATGATCCATGTCAGCACTGGAGAGGAATCCTCACGTTCCGGCACCGACTCCACACAAGGTCTTAGGCCCCGGCATCGACGGGAGAGGAAACCCAAGAGGCCCCCGAGCAACTCGCATGGGGACTGGCCTTTCCTGAGGCCACCAGATCGGTCCCTGAAGTCCCCGTCGTAAGTCGACAGCACCTGCCGCAACTCGAGAAAATCCAGGAGGTTCTCCCCTCCAGGCGAGATGAGGCCCATTTCCGCTGTGCGTCTCAAGGTTAATCACACATAACCTCTGAACTTCCAAAGGGTCCTTCACACCCTCGCTGCAACTCAAGAAGTTCCTGGACATACCCGTCTTCACTCGAGAGGAAGCACGAGAGTCCCGCCCACATCCAGAGGAGCCCCGTTTCCGCCTCCTAGCTCGAGAGGAGGGATCCTTTTCCCTGCGTGTTCGGGAAAGAATTGCCGGCGTTCCCGTCTCATCTCAAGAGGAGGCGCTCTCCACAGGAAAGGCGAGAGGAACTCCAGGGTCATGCCACCATTCCCAGAGTCCCCCAAATGTCTCAGTCCATTCCAGGGAAACCTGTTTCCCTGCACTGCCTCGACTTTCAAGCCGAGGATCAACTCACACCACGGAGCACGTGGGACAGCCCTGTGGGAAACCCTCGAGGAAAGCCTCGATGGAACGCCACAGATTCCATGATCCACTCGAAGGAAAGCGTGACACTGCTGCTACAGCTCGGGAGGAAAGCGCACGTGCATGCCCCCACTCGAGACGAGGACTGACTCCCCTGGGGAGACTCCACAAGTACCCCAAGATCCACGTCAGCACTGGAGAGGAATCCTCAGGTTCCGGCTCCGACTCCACACAAGGTCTTAGGCCCCGGCATCGACGGGAGAGGAATCCCGAGAGGCCCCAGGGCAACTTTCATGGGGACTGGCCTTTCCTGAGGCCACCAGAACGGGTCCCTGAGGTCCCCGTCTTAGGTCCAGAGCACCTGCCGCAACTCGAGAAAATCTAGGAGGTTCTCCCCTCCAGGCGAGATGAGGCCCATTTCCGCTGCGGCATCTCGAGGCTAATCACACCTAACCTCTGGAACGTCCAAAGGGTCCTTCACACCCATGCTGCAACTCAAGAATTTCCCGACATACCCGTCTCCACTCGAGAGGAAGCACGAGAGTCCCGCCCACATCCAGAGGAGCCCCGTTTCCGCCTCCTAGCTCGAGAGGAGGGATCCTTTCCCTGCGTGGTCGGGAAAGAATTCCCGGCATTCCTGTCGCATCTCAAGAGGAGGCGCTCTCCACAGGAACCGCGAGGAACTCCATTATCGTGCCACCATTCCCAGAGTCCCCAGATGTCTCAGTCCATTCCAGGGAAACCTGTTTTCCCTGCACTGCCTCGACTTTCAAGCCGAGGATCGACTCACACCACGTGGCACGTGGACAGCCCTGTGGAAAGCCTCGTGGAAAAACCTCGTGGGAAAGCCTCGAGGGAAAGCCACATATCCCTTGATCTACGCGAAGGGAAGCATGACACCCCTGCTACAGCTCGGGAGGAAACGCACGTGCATGCCCCCCACACGAGACGAGGACTGACTCCCCTGGGGAGACTCCAGAAGTGCCCCAAGATCCATGTCAGCACAGAACAGGAATCCTCAGTTCCGGCACCAATTCCACAAGGTTTAGGCCCGCACCGACGGGAGAGAAATCCCGAGAGGCCCCCGAGCAACTCGCAGGGAGTGGCCTTTCCTGAGGCCACCAGAGCGGTCCCTGAGGTCCCCGTCGTAAGTCGAGAGCACCTGCCGCAACTCGGAAATTCCAGGAGGTTTCCCCTCCAGGCGAGATGAGGCCCATTTCCGCTGAGGCGTCTCGAGGCTAATCACACCAAACCTCTGGAACTTCCAAAGGGTCCTTCACACCCTTTCTGCAACTCAAGAAGTTCCCCGACATACCCGTCTCCACTCGAGAGGAAGCACGAGAGTCCCTCCCACATTCAGAGGAGCCTCGTTTTCGCCTCCTAGGTCGAGAGGAGGGATCCTTTCCCTGCGTGTCGGGAAAGAATTCCTGGCGCCGTCGCATCTCAAGAAGAGGCGCTTTCCACAGGAAAGGCGAGAGGAACTCCAGGGTCGTGCCACCATTCCCAGAGTCTCCCAGATGTCTCGGTCCATTCCAGGGAAACTTGTTTTCCCTTCACTGCCTGGACTTTCAAGCGAGGATCGACTCACACCAAGGTGGCACGTGGGACAGCCCTGTGGGAAAGCCTCATGGGAAAGCCTCGTGGGAAAGCCTCGGGGAAAGCCACAGATCCCTTGTTCCACGCGAAGGGAAGCGTGACACTGCTGCTACAGCTCGGGAGGAAATTGCACGTGCATGCCCCACTCGTAACGAGGACTGACTGCCCTGGGGAGACTCAAGAAGTATCCAAGATCCATGTCAGCACTGGAGAGGACTCCTCAGTTTCTGGCACCGACTCCACACAAGGTCTTAGGCCCCAGCATCGACGGGAGAGGAATCCCGAGAGGCCCCTGCGCAACTCGCATGGGGACTGGCCTTTCCTGAGGCCCCAGAGCGGGTCCCTGAGGTCCCCGTCGTAAGTCGAGAGCACCTGCCGCAACTCGAGAAAATCCAGGAGGTTCTCCCTTCCAGGAGAGATGAGGCCCCTTTCTGCTGAGACATCTCAAGGCTAATCACGCCTAACCACTGGAACTTCCAAAGGGTCCTTCACACCCTTGCTGCAACTCAAGAAGTTCCCCGACATACCCGTCTCCACTCGAGAGGAAGCACGAGTCCCGCCCACATCCAGAGGAGCCCCGTTTCCGCCTCCTAGCTCGAGAGAAGGATCCTTTCCCTGCGTGTTCTGGATGAATTCCCGGCGTTCCCGTCGCATCTCAAGAGGAGGCGCTCTCCACAGGAAAGGCGAGAGGAACTCCAGGGTCGTGCCACCATTCCCAGAGTCCCGCAGAGGCTCACTCCATTCCAGGGAAACCTGTTTTCCCTGCACTGCCTCAACTTTCATGCCGAGGATCGACTCACATCACGGTGGCACCTGGGACAGCCCTGTGGGAAAGTCTCGTGGAAAGCCTCGTGGGAAAGCCTCGACGGAAAGCCTCAGATCCCTTGATCCACGCGAAGGGAATCATGACGCCGCTGCTACAGCTCGGAGGAAACCGCACGTGCCTGCCCCCACTCGTAACGAGGACTGACTACCCTGGGAGACTCCAGAAGAATCCCAAGATCCATGTCAGCACTGGAGAGGAATCCTCAGGTTCCGGCACGGATCCACACAAGGTCTTAGGCCCCGGCATCGACGGGAGAGGAATCCCGAGAGGCCAATAAGCAACTCGCACGGAGAGTGGCCTTTCCTGAGGCCACCAGATACGGTCCCTGTGGTCCCCGTCGTAAATCGAGAGCACCTACCGCAACTCGAGAAAATCCTGTAGATTCTCCCCTCCAGGCTAGATGAGGCCCATTTCCGCTGAGGCGACTCGAGGCTAATCACATCTAACCTTTGGAACTTCCATAGGGTCCTTCACACCCTTGCTGCAACTCAAGAAGTTCCCCGACATACCCTTGTCCACTCGAGAGGAAGCGCGAGCGTCCCTTGCACATCCAGAGGAGGCCCTTTTCCTCCTTGTAGCTCGAGATGAGGATCCTTTCCCTGCGTGGTCGAAAGAATTCCCGGCATTCCCGTCGCATCTCAAGAGGAAGCGCTCTCCACAGGAAAGGCGAGAGGAACTCCAGGGTCGTGCCACCAATCCAAGAGTCCCCAGAGGACTGAGTCCATTCCAAAGGAAACTCTTTTACCTGCACTGCCTTGACTGTCACGCCGAGGATCGACTCACACCACGGTGGCACGTGGGACAGCCCTGTGTGTTAGCCTCGTGGGAAAGCCTCATGGGAAATCCTACAGGGAAAGCCACACATCCCTTGATCCACCCGTCGGGTAGCATGACACTGCTGCCACCTTTAGGGAGGAAAGCCCACGTGCATTTCCCCACTCGAGACGAGGACTGACTCCCCTGGGAGAGTCCAGAAGTACCCAAAAATCCACGTCAGCACTGGAGAGGAATCCTCAGTTTCCGGTCCCAACTCAACACAAGGTCTTCGACTCGGGAAATGCAAGCATTTAAAAGATCTCTCCTTTGGAGCCTCGAGGGGGCTCAGGGCTTCTCTGGATGTGGGCGGGACCCTCGTGCTTCCTTTGAGTGTAGACGGTGTGTCGGGAAAGCTCTTGAGTTGCAGCAAGTGTGTGAAGGAACCATTGGAAGTTCCAGAGGTTAGGTGTGCTTAGCCTCTAGATGCGTCAGTGGAAATAGGCCTCATTTTGCTGTAGGGGAGAACCTCCTGGATTTTCTCGAGTTACGGCAGGTGCTCTCGAATTACGACGGGGACCTCAGGGACCCGGTCTCGGGCCTCAGGAAAGGCCAGTCCCCATGCAAGTTGCCAGGGGGACTCTCGGGATTCCTCTTGGGTCGATGCCGGGCCTAAGACCTTGTGTGGAGTCGAGGCCGGGATCCTGAGGATTCCTCTCCAGTGCTGACATGGTTCTTGGGGTACTTCTGGAGTCTCCCCAGGGAAGTCAGTCCTCGTCTCGAGTGGGCATGCACGTCGCTTTCCTCCCGAGCTGTAGCAGCAGTGTCACGCTTCCTAACGCGTGGTCAAGGGATCTGTAGCTTTCACTCAAGTCTTTCCTTCAAGGCTTTCCCAAGAGTCTTTCCCACAGGGCTGTCCCACCTGCCACCAGGGTGTGAGTCGATCCTCGGCTTGAAAGTCAAGGCAGTGCAGGGAAACATGTTCCTCTGGAATGGACTGAGACATCTGGGGGACTCTTGGAATTGTGGCACGACCCTGGAATTCCTCTCGCCTTTCCTGTGGAGAGCGCCTCTTCTTGAGATTCGGTGGGAACGCCGGGAATTCTTTCCCGACCAAGCAGGGAAAGTGCCGTGGTCCAGCCCCGGTGGATCCAGGGTGATTCGAAGGTGGGGACGTAGTCGTCGTCTTTGGAAATATACATATTTAATCCCAGATATAAAGAGATTAGAAAATGGATAGTGTAGTAGGAAGATTATTGGAGAAAAAGAGGCTGAATAACTTGGATTACGTGGAATAACATCCATCCTCCAGTAGAGAATTCAGCCAGAAAAACGGGAGCAAAAAAGAAGCGACATGGGGGAATCAGTCTTTCCGGAAACTGATCTGATTTCTTTATTTTTGGTTTTGCTTGTATACCTCTTGTTACACATAGGGATGAATACAGAGTCACGCAGGAGTCGCATCCTGACCTTTATCAAAATCAGGTGCTTCACATAAATGTATAAAAAAAAGGTCTTAGGGATCTTACATCATCTTCTGGCCATGAATGAGACCTGCTGACATTTTATGATCCTTTCTTTCTGATAACCAAATAAACTTATTTCTTCCAAGGGTGTTTTTTTCTTAAACCAGGCACCACCCTCCAAATAAAGTTACATTCCTATAGGGTGAGGGTGTAGTGAGTTACAATCAAGAAAGGAATTTATTTAACCCAAGGTTAACATGATTAGTCTTAAAGGTGAATTCTTATTTCTCCTATATGCTTAAAGGTTAATACTTATTTCTCCTATATACTAGTTATATTCATTATAAGGGTAGGGAACATGGAGATTTATCAGCAAACATCAGCCTAACAAATGAAAATCCTTTCATCAATTCTCCCCTTAAGATCTATTTAGTCTTAAGATATGATAAAGTTACATTCTTACATAGAAAGGACACAGTGATATATAACAAAGTACAGTGATCTATTACAAAAGTGAAAATCCATTAACTCAAAAAGTCTAGTATTGCTAACATCAAAAACTGCTATATTTCCTTTGCTATATTCCAAATACATTGATTAATATATTCCCAAGTGCCTAAGGATATGGAGGCCTGGTGGCAATCATTGACTCAACAAGAAGAAAAAGTCCTATGCTAATTAAGACTCTCAAAATACTCCAAAACTCTCTGTGCTGTTTACAGTTGAGAGGTAGTAAACAATCTTGTGCCTAGTGGCAGCAGTATGGATAATCCTGTCACACAAGCTGGTCTGTCAGCAGAGAGGTTTGACCTAAAATATCCTTGTCCCACCCAGAGCAGGGAATTAGCAGCAATTTTTGACACAACAAATGAAGAACCCTTCACCAATATAATTCCTAACCAACTATACTAATAATTTCTAACTCCCCAAAATAATTTGCCTTTAGTAAGTCTAAAACATCTCATGCCTCTCAGGTTGGGAGGCTGTAAACAATCACATGTGGCCGGACAAACCTATAAAGGTGGGCCTAGATAACCTTCAGAGGAGTCGGCAAGCTGAAACACTCTTGTCATGCCCAAGAATATTTATTGCCTTGAAGCTGCACGTTTACTTCTTCTCCGAGAGAAACAGTTATGGGGGAGAGCCCCCGTAAAGTCAGAAGTGTAGGTGAGAGCATAAAACAGACTCTGGTTTTGGGGTTCGATGCTCGGGAACAGGGGGTTACCTGAGGCTTGATCACGCCTTTGGCATGCCAAGCCTCCTTCCTCATGACCTTTGCCATAGGCGGAATTCCTCACGCTGGCCCCCGGAAGGAAAGGATCCCTCATCTCGAGCGACGAGGCGGAAACGCGCCTCCTGTGGATGTGGGGGGGACCATCTTGCTTATTCTCGAGTGGAGACGGGTATGTCGGGGAACTTATTGAGTTGCAGCAAGGGTGTAAAGTACCTTTTGGAAGTTCCAGAGGTTAGGTGTGATTAGCCTCGAGACACCTCAGTGGAAATGGGCCTCATCTCGCCTGGAGGGGAGAACCTCCTGGATTTTCTCGAGTTGCGGCAGGTGCTCTCGACTTACGACGGGGACCTCAGGGGCCAGCTCTGGTGGCCTCAGGAAAGGCCAGTCCCCATTCAAGTTTCTAGGGGGCCTCTCAGGATTCCTCTCCTGTCGATGCCGGGACCTAAGACCTTGTGTGAAGTCGGGGCTGGAACCTGAAGATTCCTCTCCAGTGCTGACATGGATCTTGTGGTACTTCTGGAGTCTCCCCAGGGGAGTCAGTCCTCGTCTCGAGTGGGGCATGCACGTGCGCTTTCCTCCCGAGCGGTAGCAGCAGTGTCACGCTTCCCGTCGCGTGGATCAAGGGATCTGTGGCTTTCCCTCTAGGCTTTCCCATGAGGCTTTCCCACAGGGCTGTCCCACATGCCACCTTGGTGTGAGACATCCTCGGCGTGAAAGTCGTGGCAGTGCAGGGAAAACAGGTTCCTCTGGAATGGACTGAGACATCTGGGGAACTCTTGGAATGGTGGCACGACCCTGGAGTTCCTCTGGCCTTTCCTGTGGAGAGCACTTCCTCTTGAGATGCGACGGGAACGCCGGAATTCTTTCCCGACCACGCAGGGAAAGGATCCCTCCTCTCTAGATACGAGGCGGAAACGGGGCTCCTCTGGATGTGGGCGGGACCTCGTGCTTCATCTCGAGTGGAGACGGGTATGTCGGTGATCTTCTTGACTTGCAGCAGGGGTGTCAAAGACCCTTTGGAAGTTCCAGAGGTTAGGTGTGATTAGCCTCGAGATGCCTCAGGGGAAATGGGCCTCATCTCGCCTGGAGGGGAGAACCTCCTGGATTATCTTGAGTTGGAGCAGGTGCTCTCGTCTTAGGATGGGGACCTCAGGGACCCGCTCCTGTGGCCTCAGAAAAGGCCAGTGCCCATGGGAGTTGCTAGGGGCCTCTCAGGATTCCTCTCACGTCGATGCCGGGGCCTAAGACCTTGTGTGGAGAGCCCGAGCGGAGGCGACGCGGAGCGTTTCGGTTCTCAGTGCCTGGGGCACGGTGTGTGGTGTGAGGCTGCGGCGGAGCCTCTACACTGAAGGTGCGAGAGGTTGGCAGCTTCGGATTGAAGCACATCGAGCGGCGACAGCAGTGAAAGTCATGAGCGACAGCGGCGAGGAGAACTACGGCGAGGGGGAATCCCGTTCTGCCTTCCAGAAGCGGAAGTGCTCATGGATCTGGAAATCTGCAAGTCATACCCCTGCAAAGGTCTCGCTCCAAGGAAGATTCCAGGCGTTCCAGATCAAAGTCCCAGGTCCAGATCGGAATCTAGGTCTAGATCCAGAAGAAGTTCTCGGAGGCATTATACAAGGTCACGATCTCGGTCCCGGTCCCATAGAAGATCTCGTAGCAGATCTTACAGCAGAGATTATCGAAGACGGCATAGCCACAGTCATTCTCCCATGTCTACTCGCTGGCGTCATGTTGGGAATCGGGCAAATCCTGATCCTAACTGTTGTCTTGGGAGTATTTGGATTGAGCTTGTATACTACAGAAAGAGATCTAAGAGAAATGTTCTCTAAATATGGCCCAATTGCTGATGTATCTATTGTATATGACCAGCAGTCTAGACGTTCAAGAGGATTTGCCTTTGTATACTTTGAAAATGTAGATGATGCCAAGGAAGCAAAAGAGTGTGCCAATGGAATGGAGCTTGATGGATGTAGGATCAGAGTTGACTTCTCCATAACGAAAAGACCACATACTCCAACAGCAGGAATTTACATGGGGAGACCTACCTATGGCAGCTCACGCCGTCGAGATTACTATGACAGAGGATATGATCGAGGCTATGATGATCGGGACTATTACAGCAGATCGTACAGAGGAGGAGGAGGAGGAGGAGGAGGATGAGAGCTGCTCAAGACAGGGATCAGAAATACAGAAGACGGTCACCTTCTCCCTACTATAGTCGTGGAGGATACAGATCACGTTCCAGATCTCGATCATACTCACCTCGTCGCTATTAAAGCATGAAGATGAAGACTTTCTGAAACCTGCCCTAGAGTTGGGATATTGTTTGTGGACAATATTTTTTATTGTCTCCTGTTTAAAAAGTGAACAGTGCCTGGTGAAGTTAGGTGACTTTTACACCTTTTATGATGACTACTTTTGGTGGAGTTAAAATGCTGTTTTCATTCTGCATTTGTGTAGTTCGGTGCTTTGTTCAAAGTTAAGTGTTTTCAGAAAAGTATGTTTTACATGTATTTTTTTACAGTCTAAAATTTGACTGCTGAGAAGTTTCTATTGTACAGAACTTCATTTAAATGGTTTTTCTACTGAATACAGGGTATTCTGAAGATTGAAGCCTGTGTGTAAAATGCTACCAAATGGCAAAAAGCAACAATAACGTTTGGTTTTTACTTTTCTTCTAACATATCAATGCTTAGGAGAACTGTTCTGATTAGATTGTCAGTAGTAAATTAAAGAAAAAAAATGCCCGTTTTCCTCGAGTCCATGAAACATACCATACTTAATATACCTGCAGTTAAGTGATAAAAATTACGCTCTGTAACTCTATACTGCTAGTGTTAAAAACTAAAGATCTTTCAATACAGCAAATGCTTAATTCTTATATAAATGTGACTTTGACAGCCTTTATGTAATCTGTATTATACATAGCAGGGAATAAGATGAGTTGCACAATGTATGCCTTAAAAAGGCTATTTCTTAAAGCTGTTAGAAGGGGATAATGGTATTTCAATTAGTAATCAGCAAGTGAAAATAATATTCCACCACAAATGTACTCTTGTTCTTCTAGCTTTTAAGACTATATGGAAAAAACTGGGGTGCTTCAGAGTTTTGAGAAAAAAGAAGGGAACACTACACCTGTGTTGTGGATGATCTGAAGACTTTGCCTGTTCGTTTTTTAAATACTACTTTCAGGTTCTTGCTTACCAAAGGAGGCCCAATTTCACTCAAAAGTTTTGAGAACTGTGTTTAAATAAATGCAAAGAAAAGAGTAAAAAGAAAGGAAAGAAAAAAAAAAGACCTTGCGAGGAGTTGGGCAGGAACCTGAGGATTCCTCTACAGTGCTGACATGGATCTTGGGGGTACTTCTGGAGCCCCCCAGGGAAGTCAGTCTTCGTCTCGAATGGGGCATGCACGTGCGCTTTCCTCCCGAGCTGTAGCAGCAGTGTCACACTTCCGGTCGCGTGGATCAAGTGATCTGTGGCTTTTCCTCCAGGCTTTACCACGAGGCTATCCCAGAGGGCTGTCCCACATGCCGCCGAGGTGTGAGTCGAACCTCGGCGTGAAAGTCGAGGTAGTGCAGGGGAAAACAGGTTCCTCTGGAATGGACTGAGATCTAGGGGACTCTTGGAATGGTGGCACGACTCTGGAGTTCCTCTCGCATTTCCTGGGAGAGCGCTCCACTTGAGATGCGACGGGAACGCCGGGAATTCTTTCCCGACGAAGCAGGGAAAGGATCCCACATCTCGAGCTACGAGGCGGAAAGGGGCTCCTCTGGATGTGGCGGGACCCTCGTGCTTCCTATCGAGAGGAGACGGGTATGTCGGGGAACTTCTTGAGTTGCAGCAAGGGTGTGAAGGACCCTTTGGAAGTTCCAGAGGTTAGGTGTGATTAGCCTCCAGACGCTTCAGCGGAAATGGGCTTCATCTCGCCTGGAGGGAGAACCTCCTGGATTTTCTCGAGTTGCGGCAGGTGCTCTCGACTTACGACGGGACCTCAGGGACCCGCTCTGGTGGCCTCAGGAAAGGCCAGTCCACATGCGAGTTGCTAGGGGCCTCTCGGGATTCCTCTACCATCGATGCCGGGCCTAAGACCTTGTGTGGAGTCGGTGCCGGAACCTGAGGATTCCTCTGCAGTGCTGACATGGATCTTGGGGTACTTCTGGAGTCTCCCCAGGGGAGTCAGTCCTCGTTTGAGTGGGCGCATGCACGTGCGATTACCTCCGGAGCTGTGGCAGCAGTGTCATGCTTCCCTTCGCCTGGATCAAAGGGATCTGTGGCTTTCCCACGAGGCTTTCCCACAGGGCTATCCCACGTGCCACCGTGGTGTGAGTCGATCGATGGCTTGAAAGTCAACGTAGTGCAAGGAAAACAGGTTCCCTGGAATGGACTGAGACATCTGGCGAATCTGGGAATGGTGGCACGACCCTGGACTTCCTCTCGACTTTCCTGTGGAGAGCGCCTCCTCTTGAGATGCGACGGGAACGCCGGGAATTCTTTCCCGACCACGGAGGGAAAGGATCCCTCCTCTCGAGCTAGGAGGCGGAAACGGTGCTCCTCTGTATGTGGGCGGACTCTCGTGCTTCCTCTCGAGTGGAGACGGGTATGTCGGGGAAATTCTGGATTTGCAGCAAGGGTGTAAAGGACCCTTTGGAAGTTCCAGAGGTTAGGTGTGATTAGCCTCGAGACGCCTCAGCGAAATGGGCCTAATCTCGCCTGGAGGGGAGAACCTCCTGGATTTTCTCGAGTTGCGGCAGGTGCTCTCGCCTTTCGATACGGACCTCAGGACCCGCTCTGGTGGCCTCAGGAAAGGCCAGTCCCCATGCGAGTTGCTCGCGGGCCTCTCGGGATTCCTCTCCCGTCATGCGGGGCCTAAGACCTTGTGTGGAGTTGGTTCTGGAACCTGAGGTTTCCTCTCCATTGCTGACATGGATCTTGGGGTACTTTGGAGTCTCCCCAGGGGAGTCAGTTCTTGTCTCGAGTGGGGGCATGCACGAGCGCTTTCCTCCCGAGCTGGAGCAGCAGTGTCACGCTTCCCTTCGAGTGGGATCAAGGGATCAGTGGCTTTCCTCGAGGCTTTCCCACGACGCATTACCAGGAGGCTTTCCCACAGGGCTGTCCACGTGCCACCGTGGTGTGAGTCGCTCCTCGGCTTGAAAGTCGAGGCAGTGCAAGGAAAACTGTTTTCCCTGGAATGGACTGAGACATCTGGGGGAATCTGGAATGGTGGCACGAACCTGGAGTTCCTCTCGCCTTTCCTGTGGAGAGTGCCTCCACTTCAGAGTCGAGGCAGTGCAAGGAAAACTGTTTTCCCTGAATGGACTGAGACATCTGGGGGAATCTGGGAATGGTGGCACGAAACCTGGAGTTCCTCTCGCCTTTCCTGTGGAGAGTGCCTCCACTTCAGATGTGACGGGAACGCCGGGAATTCTTTCCCGCGCACGCAGGGAAAGGATTCCTCCTCCGAGCTTTGACGGAATCGGGGCTCCTCTGGATGTGGGCAGGACTCTCCTGTTCCTCTCGAGCGGA
>NW_017217628.1:0-12411 GCF_001704415.2 Capra hircus | reverse complement strand
CCACATCCAGAGGAGCCCCGTTTCCGTCTCCTACTCGAGAGTAGGGATCCTTTCCTGCGTGGTCGGAAAGAATTCCTAGGCGTTCCATAGCGTCTCAAGAGGAGTCGCTCTCCACAGGAAAGGCGAGAGGAACTCCAGGGTGGTGCCACCATTCCCAGAGTCCCCCCACATGTCTCAGTCCATTTCAGGGAAACCTGTTTTCCCTGCATTGCCTTGCTTTCAAGCCGAGGATCGACTCACACCACGGTGGCACGTGGGACAGCCCTTGGGAAAGCCTCGTGGAAAGCCTCGTGGGAAAGCCTCCCTGGGAAAGATCGAGAGGGAAAGCCACAGATCCCTTACTCCACAAGAAGGGAAGCGAACTGCAGCTACAGCTCGGGAGGTAAGCGCATGTGCATGCGCCCACTCGAGACGAGGACTGACTCCCCTGGGGAGACTCCAGAAATACCCAAGATCCATGTCAGCACTGGAGAGGAAACCTCAGGTCCAGCAACGACTCCACACAAGGCCTTAGGCCCCGGCATCGATGGGAGTGAAATCCCGAGAGGCCCCGAGCCACTCGCATGGGACTGGCCTTCCTGAGGCCACCAGAGCGAGTCCCTGAGGTCCCCGTCATAAGTCGAGAGCACCTGCCAAACTCGAGAAAATCCAGGAGGTTCTCCTCCAGGCGAGATGAGGCCCATTTCCGCTGAGGCATCTCGAGGCTAAATCACATCTAACATCTGGAACTTCCAAAGGGTCCTTCACACCCTTACTGCAACTCAAGAAGTTCCCCGACATACCGTCTCCACTCAAGAGCAAGCACGGAGTTCTGCCCACATCCAGAGGAGCCCCGTTTCCGACCCTAGCTCGAGAGGAGGATCCTTTCCCTGCGTGGTCGGGAAAGAATTCCCGGCGTTCCCGTCGCATCTCAGGAGGAGGCGCTCTCCACAGGAAAGGCGAGAGGAACTCCAGGGTCGTGCCACCATTCCCAGAGTCCCCCAGATGTCTCAGTCCATTCCAGGGAAACCTGTTTTCCCTGCACTGCCTCGACTTTCAAGCCGAAGATCGACTCACAGCACGGTGGCACGTGGGACAGCCCTGCGGAAAGCCTCGTGGGAAAGCCTCATGGGAAAGTCTAGAGGCAAAGCCACAGATCCCTTGATCCACGAAAGGGAAGCGTGACACTGCTGCTACAGCTGGGGAGGAAAGGCACGTGCATGCCCCCACACGAGACGAGGACTTACGCCTCTGGGGAGACTCCAGAAGTCCCCGAAGATCCATGTCGGCACTGGAGAGGAATCCTCAGGTTCCGGCACTGGCTCCACACAAGGTCTTAGGCCCCGGCATCGACGGGAGAGGAATCCCGAGAGGCCCCGAGCAACTCGCATGGGGACTGGCCTTTCCTGACGCCACCAGAGCGGGTCCCTGAGGTCCCTGTCGTAAGTCGAGAGCAGCTGCCGCAAGTCGAGAAAATCCAGGAGGTTCTCCCTCCAGGCCAGATGAGGCCCATTTCCGTTGAGACGTCTCGAGGCTAATCACACCGTACCTCTGGAACTTCCAAAGGGTCCTTCACACCCTTGCTGCAACTCAAGAAGTTCCCCGACATATACGTTTCTACTCGAGAGGAAGCACAAGAGTTCCCCCACATCCAGAGGAGCCCCCGTTTCCTCCTAGCTCGAGAGAGGGATCCTTTCCTTGCGTGGTCGGGAAAGAATTCCCGGCGTTCCCGTCGCATCTCAAGAGGAGGCGCTCTCCACAGGAAAGGGTAGAGGAACTCCAGGTTCGTGCCACCATTCCCAGAGTCCCCCCAGAAGTTTCAGTCCATTCCAGGTAAACCTGTTTTCCCTGCACTGCCTCGAATTTCAAGCCGAGGATCGACTCACACCACGGTGGCACGTGGGACAGCCCTGCGGAAAGACTCGTGGGAAAGCTTTGTGGGAAAGCCTCGAGTGAAAGCCACAGATCCATTGATCCAAGCGAAGGGAAGCGTGACACTGCTGCTTCAGCTCGGGAGGAAAGCGCACGTGCATGCCC
Organism: Capra hircus; assembly: GCF_001704415.2. NCBI lineage: Eukaryota > Metazoa > Chordata > Mammalia > Artiodactyla > Bovidae > Capra > Capra hircus. Next base: position 10,395 of record NW_017217628.1, on the reverse strand, counting down.
CCACTCGAGACGAAGACTGATTCCCCTGGGGAGACTCCAGAAGTACACCAAGATCCATTTCTGCCACTGGAGCGGAATACTCAGGTTCCGGCAGCGTCTCCACACAAGATCTTAGGCGCTGGCATCGACGGGAGAGGAAAACCCGAGAGGCCCCCGAGCAACTCGCATGGGTACTGGCCTTTCCTGAGGCCACCAGAGCGGGTCTCTGAGGTCCCCGTCGTAAGTCGAGAGCACCTGTCACAACTCGAGAAAATCCAGGAGGTTCTCCCCTCCAGGCGAGATGAGGCCCATTTCCGCTGAGGCATCTCGAGGCTTATCATATCTAACATTTCGGACTTCCAAAGGGTCCTTCACACCCTTGCTGCAACTCAAGAAGTTCCCCGACATTCCCGTCTCCACTCGAGAGGAAGCACGAGAGTCCCGGCCTCATCCAGAGGAGCCCCGTTTCCATCTCCTAGCTCGAGAGGAGGGATCCTTTCCCTGCGTGGTCGGAAAGAATTCCCAGCGTTCCCGTCGCATCTCAAGAGGAGGCGCTCTCCACAGGAAAGGCAAGAGGAACTCCAGGGTCGTGCCACATTCCCAGAGTCAACCAGATGTCACCGTCCATTCCAGGGAAACCTGTTTTCCCTGCACTGCCTCGACTTTCAAGCCGAGGATCGACTCACACCACGGAGGCACGTGGGACAGCCCTGTGGGAAAGCCTCGTGGGAAAGCCTCGAGGGAAAGCCCCTGATCCCTTGGTCCACGCGAAGGGAAGCGTGACACTGCTGCTACAGCTCGGGAGGAAAGCGTACGTGCTTGCCCCCACTCGAGACGAGGACTGACTCCACTTTGGAGACTCCAGTAGTACCCCAGATCCATTTCAGCACTGGAGAGGAATCCTCAGTTTCGGGCACCGACTCCACACAAGGTCTTAGGCCCCGGCATCGACGGGAGAGGAATCCCGAGAGGCCACCGAGCAACACGCATGGGGACTGGCCTTTCCAAAGCCACCAGAGCGGGTCCCTGAGGTTCCCGTCGTAAGTCGAAGAGCACCTTCAGCAACTCGCGAAAATCCAGGATGTTCTCCCCTCCAGGCGAGATGAGGGCCCATTTCCGCTGAGGCGTCTCGAGGCTATTCACACCTAACCTCTGGAACTACCAAAGGGTCCTTCACACCCTTGCTGCAACTCAAGAAGATCCCCGACATACCGGTCCTCACTCGAGAGGAAACAGGTGAGTACCGCCCACATCCAGAGGAGCCCCGTTTCCGTCTCCTAGCTCGAGAGCAGGGATTCTTTCCCTGCTTGCTCACGAAAGAATTCCCGGCGTTCCCGTCACATCTCAAGAGGAGGCGCTCTCCACAGGATAGGCGAGAGGAACTCCAGGGTCGTGCCACCATTCCCAGAGTACCCCAGATGTCTCAGTCCATTCCAGGGAAAATCGTTTTCCCTGCACTGCCTCGACTTTCAAGCCGAGGATCGACTCACACCATGGTGGCACGTGGGACAGCCCTGAGGGAAACCCTCGTGGGACAGCTCTGTGGGAAAGCCTCGTGGGAAAGCCTCGAGGGAAAGCCCCTGATCCCTTGATCCACGCAAAGGGAAGTACGACACTGCTGCTAAACTTCGGGAGGAAATCGACGTGCATGCCCCCACTCGAGACGAGGGCTGACTCCCCGGGGGAGACTCCAGAAGTACCCCAAGATCCACGTCAGCACTGGAGAGGAATCCTCAGGTACCGGGCACGCACTCCACACAAGATCTTAGGCCCCGGCATCGACGGGAGAGGAATCCCGAGAGGCCCCCGAGCAACTCGCATGGGGAGTGGCCTTTCCTGAGGCCACCAGAGCGGGTCCCTGAGGTCTCCGTCGTAAGTCGTGAGCACCTGCCGCAACTCGAGAACATCCAGGAGGTTTTCCCCTCCAGGCAAGATGAGGCCCATTTCCGCTGAGGCGTCTCGAGGCTATTCACACCTAAACTTTGGAACTTCCAAAAGGTCCTTCACACCCTTGCTGCAACTCAATTATTTCCCCGACATACCCTTCTCCACTCAAGAGGAAGCACGGAGAGTCCCGCCCACATTCAGAGGAGCCCCGTTTCCGTCTCCTAGCCTGAGAGGAGGGATCCTTTCCCTGCGTGGTCCGGAAAGAATTCCCGGCGTTCCCGTCGCATCTCAAGAGGAGGCGCTCTCCACAGAAAAGGGGAGAGGAACTCCAGGGTCGTGCCACCATTCCCAGAGTCCCCCAGATGTCTCAGTCCATTTCCAGGGAAACCTGTTTTCCCTGCACTGCCTCGACTTTCAAAGCCGAGCATCGACTCACACCACGGTGGCACGTGGGACAGCCCTGTGGGAAAGCCTCGAGGGAAAGCCACATATCCCTAGATCCACGCGTAGGGAAGCGTGACACTGCTGCTACGGCTCGAGAGGAAAGCGCACGTGCATGCCCCCACTCGAGACGAGGACTGACTCCACTGTGGAGACTCCAGAAGTACCCCAAGATCCAAGTCATCACTGGAGAGGAATCCTCAGGTTCCGTCACAGACTCCACACAAGGTCTTAGGCACGGGCATCAAAGGGAGAGGAATCCCGAGAGGCTCTAGAACAACTGCATGGGGACTGGCCTTTCCTGAGGCCACCAGAGCGGGTCCCTGAGGTCCCAGTCGTAAGTCGAGGAGCACCTGCCACAACTCGAGAAAATCCAGGAGGTTCTCCTCTTCAGGCGAAATGAGGCCCATTTCCGCTGAGGCGTCTCAAGTCTAATCACACCTAACTTCTAAAACTTCCAAAGGGTCCTTCACACCCTTGCTGCAACTCAAGAAGTTCCCCGACATACCCGACTCCACTCGAGAGGAAGCACGAGAGTCCCCGTCCACATCCAGAGGTGACCCGTTTCCGCCTCATAGCTCTAGAAGAGGGATCGTTTGCCCTGCGTGGTCAGGAAAGAATTCCCGGGTTGTCCCGTTCTGTCTCAAAAGAAGGCGCTCTCTACATGAAAGGGCGAGAGGAACTCCCAGGGTCGTGCCATCATTCCCTGAGTCCCCCAGATGTCTCAGTCCATTCCAGGGAAACCTGTTTTCCCTGCACTGCCTCGACTTTCAAGCCGAGGATCGACTCAAACCATGGGTGGCACGTGGGACAGCCCTGTGGAAAGCCTCGTGGAAAGCCTCGTGGGAAAGCTTCGTGGGAAAGCCACAGATCCCTTGATACACGCGAAGGGAAGCGTGACACTGCTGCTACAGCTCGGGAGGAAAGCGCACGTGCATGCCCCCACTCGAGACGAGGACTGACTCCCCTGGGGAGACTCCAGAAGTACCCCAAGATCCCATGTCAGCACTGGAGAGGAATCCTCAGGTTCCGGCACCGACTCACACAAGGTCTTATGCCGGGGTCCAGGCCCCAGTGGATCCAGGGAATTCGAAGGGTGGACAGCGTTGGCGTGGAAAGACTTGTTTATTTATTAATGTAAGATTAGATTAGGAAACTATAGTGTAGTAAGAAGATTAAGTGGAGGAAGAGGGCTGAATAGCTTGGTTTACGCGGGACGGCCAATAAAATTCCAGAGCAAGGAATTTGCACCACCTACATTGGGCCACCGGCGCCCGCTTGAATATCTAAGGGTGCCTCGCCTTAAGCTCCCTTTCGTGCGGTCTTAACAGCCAGGGCAAGTAAGTAGACCTGGCGAGCCTCCGCACTCCAGGTGGAGATTCAGCCTGAAGTTATAGTAAAGAGCAGAGAGAAGGAAAGGTAGAGAAGAAGAAAGAGAGAGAAAGACACGGGGGAGCCAGAGTCCCAAGAAACCAGGCTGAGAGACTAGTTCGAGAAGCTGGTCCGAGAACTGGCCCCCGGACCCTGGCCTCCTCCTTTATTGTTCAGAAGGCCTTTTATACTTTTGATAATACATGGAGATCAATGGATAACCCAAAATTATGCAGTGTTCGCAACCCAGATTCTTTCTGTATATCATTTTGTATACAAAAGGTCTCAGGTGATTTACATTATCTTCTGGCCAAGAGGCTTGTTAACACTTTTTGGCTCTCTTCCTTAATGAATGTTAATTTGTTTCCCCTGAAGTGTTTTTCTTAATCTGCATCTCCTTAAAGCATTAAAGTTACATCTCTATAGAACAAACGGTGCAGTGGGTTATAACAAAGAAGGTACTTAACTCAAAGATCTAATGTTGCTAATACCAGGTCTACTACTTGTTTTTCACATACCAACTATATCTAAAAATAAAGGATATGAAAATTTGGCAGCAAGCATTGACCCAAAAAATGAAACTTTTAATCAGTCCTATTCTAAAAATTCTGACTCCTCGGAAGCTCCTGCATTCCTAGAATGATTTAAGCTTCCTGTGCCTCCTGCGGTCAGGAGGCCTCAAACAATCACAAGCGCAGCTGTACGAGTCCTTCAGGCAGGCTAGAAAGCCATCAGAGGGTTTTTGGATTGAAACACTCTTTCAAATGCAGAAGACTAACGCCCTGAATTGACTTTTTCCAGAAAAGGTCAGAAGAGTGAAAAAGCAGAGCACAAAAACCGGCAGATTTTTGTTGGGGAACATGCTTAAAAATTTCCAGAGGGTCCCTGAAGTCTGAGCACGCCTTCCGTATGTCAGCTTCCTTCCTCATAACCTTGTCACGGGCGGGCTTCCTCACACTGGCTCCCGGCAGCCGTAGGCCCCGGCATCGACGGAGAGGAATTCCGAGAGGCCCCCGAGCAACTCGCATGGGGACTGGCCTTTCCTGAGGCCAACAGAGCGGGTCCCTGAGGTCCCCGTCGTAAGTCGAGAGCACCTGCTGCAACTCGAGAAAAATCCAGGAGGTTCTCCCCTCCAGGCGAGCTGAGTCCCATTACCGCTGAGGTATCTCGAGGCAACTCACACCTTACCTCTGGAACTTCCAAAGGGTCCTTCACACTCTTGCTGCAACTCAAGAAGTTCCCCGACATACCCGACTCCACTCGAGAGGAAGCACGTGAGTCCCGCCCTCATCCAGAGGAGCCCAGTTTCCCCCTCCTAGCGCGAGAGGAGGAATCCTTTCCCTGCGTGGTCGGGAAAGATTTCCCAGTGTTCCCGTCGCATCTCAAGAGGAGGCGCTCTCCACAGGAAAGGCGAGAGGAACTCCAGGGTCATGCCACCATTCCCAGAGTCCCCCAGATGTCTCAGTCCATTCCAGGGAAACCTGTTTTCCCTGAAATGCCTCGAATTTCAAACCGAGGATCGACTCACACCACGGTGGCACGTGGGACAGCCCTGTGGGAAAGCCTCCTGGGCAAGCCTCGAGTGAAACCACAGATCCCTTGATCCACACGAAGGGAAGCGTGACACTGCTGCTACGGCCAAAGAGGAAATCGCACGTGCATACCCCAATTCGAGACGAGGACTGACTCCCCTGGGGAGACTCCAGAAGTACCCCAAAACCATGTCAGCACTGGAGAGGAATCCTCAGGTTCTGGCACCGACTCCACACAAGGCCTTAGGTCCCAGCATCGACGGGAGAGGAATACCGAGAGGCACCCGAAAACTCGCATGGGGACTGGCCTTTCCTGAGGCCACCAGAGCATGTCCCTGAGGTTCCGTCGTAAGGCGAGAGCACCTGCCGCAACTCGAGAAAATCCAGGAGGTTCTCCCCTCCAGGCGAGATGAGGCCCATTTCCACTGAGGCTTCTCGAGGCTAATCACACCTAACCTCTGAAACTTCCAAAGGGTCCTTCGCACCCTTTCTGCAACTCAAGAAGTTCCCCGACATACCCGTCTCCACTCGAGAGGAAGCACGAGAGTCCCGCCCACATCCAGAGGATCCCCGTTTCCGCCTCCTAGCTCGAGAGGAGGGATCCACTCCCTGCCTGTTCTGGAAAGAATTCCTGGGGTTCCCGTCGCATCTCAAGATGAGGTGCTCTCCACAGGAAAGGCGAGAGGAACTCCAGGGTCGTGCCACCATTCCCAGAGTCCCCCAGATGTCTCCGTCCATTACAGGGAAACCTTTTTTCCCTGTACTACCTCGACTTTCAAGCCGAGGATCCACTCACACCACGGTGGCACGTGGGACCCTGTGGGAAAGCCTCGTGGGAAAGAATCGTGGAAAGCCTCGAGGGAAAGCCACAGATCCCTTGATCCACGCGAAGGGAAGGCTGACTCTGCTGCTACAGCTCGAGAGGAAACCGGACGTTCATGCCCCCACTCGAGACGAGGACTGACTCCCCTGGGGAGACTCCAGAAGTACCCCAAGATCCATGTCAGCACTGGAGAGGAATCCTCAGGTTCCGGCACCTGCTGGGAGCCAGTGTGAGGAATCCCGCCCGTGACAAGGTCATGAGGAAGGAAGCTGACATACGCAAGGCGTGCTCAGACTTCAGGGACCCCTCTGTAAATTCCTAAGCACGTACCCCAACAAAATCTGCCGGCTTTTGTGCTCTGCTTTTCCACTCTTCTGACATTTTCTGGAAAAAGTCAATTCAGGGCTTTAGTCTTCTGCTTTGAAAGAGTCTTTCAATCCAAAAACCCCTCCGATGGCTTTCTAGCCTGCCTGCAGGACTCGTACAGCTGCGCATGTGATTGTTTGAGGCCTCCTGACCGCAGGAGGCACAGGAAGCTTAAAACATCCTAGGAATGTAGGAGCTTCCGAGGAGTCAAAATCTTTAGAATAGGACTGATTAATGGTTTCATTTTTTGGGTCAATGCTTGCTGCCAAATTTTCATATCCTTTATTTTTAAATATAGTTGGTATATAGAAAAACAAGTAGTAGACCTGGTATTAGCAACATTAGATCTTTGAGTTAAGTACCTTCTTTGTTATATCCCACTGCACCTTTGTTCTATAGAGATGTAACTTTAATGCTTTAAGGAGAGGCAGATTAAAAAAAAAAAAACACTTCAGGGGAAACAAAATTAACATTCATTAAGGAAGAGAGCCAAAAAGTGTTAACAAGCCTCTTGGCCAAAAGATAATGTAAATCACCTGAGACCTTTTGTATACAAAATGATATACGGAAAGAATCTGGGTTGCGAACGCTACATAATTTTGTGTTACCCATTGATCTCCGTGTTTTATCAAAAGTATAAAAGGCCTTCTGAACAATAAAGGATGGGGCCAGTTTCTCGGACCACTCGAACTAGTCTCGGCCTGGTTTCTTGGGACTCTGGCTCACCCCATGTCTCTCTCTCTCTCTTCTTCTCTACCTTTCCCTTTCTCTGCTCTTTACTTTAACTTCAGGCTGAATCTCCATCTGGGGCGCGGAGGCTCGCCAGGTCTACTTACTTGCCCGGCTGTTAAGACCCGCAGGAAAGGGAGCTTAAGGCGAGGCACCCTTAGATATTCAAGCGGGCGCGGTGGCCGAACGTAGATGGTGCAAATTCCTTGTCTGGAATTTTATTGGCCTTCCACGTAAACCAAGCTATTCAGCCCTCTTCCTCCACTTAATCTTCTTACTACACTATAGTTTCTTAATCTAATCTTACATTAATAAACAAACAAGTCTTTCCAAGCCAACGCGTCCACCCTTCGAATTCCCTGGATCAACCGGGGCTGGACCCAGGCAGGCACCGACTCCACACAAGGTCTTAGGCCCTGGCATCGACGGAGAGGAATCCCGAGAGGCCCCCGAGCAACTCGCATGGGGACTGGCCTTTCCTGAGGCCACAGAGCGGGTCCCAGTGGTCCACGTCGTAAGGCGAGAGCACGTACCGCAACTCGAAAAAATCCAGGAGATTCTCCCCTCCAGGGGAGATGAGGCCCATTTCCGCTAAGGCGTATCGACTCTAAACACACCTAACCTCTGGAATTCCAAAGGATCCTTCACACCCTTGCTGCAACTCAAGAAGTTCCCCAACATACCAGTCTCCACTCGAGAGGAAGCACGAGAGTCCCGGCCACATCCAGAGAGCCCGATTGCCTCCAAGTTCGAGAGGAGGGATCCTTTTCCTGCGTGGTCGGGAAAGAATTCCCGGCGTTCCCGTCGCATCTCAAGAGGAGGCGCTGTCCACAGGAAAGGCGAGAGGAACTCCAGGGTCGTGCCACCATTCCAGAGTCCCCAGATGTCTCAGTCCATTCCAGGGAAACCTGTTTCCCTGCACTGCCTCGACTTTCAAGCCGAGGATCGACTCACACACACGGTGGCACGTGGGACAGCCCTGTGGGAAAGCCTGGTGGGAAAGCCTGGTGGGAAAGCCTCGAGGAAAAGCCACAGATCCCTTGATCCACGCAAAGGGAAGGGTGACAATGCTGCTACAGCTCGGGAGGAAAGCGCACGTGCATGCCCCCACTCGAGACGTGGACTGACTCCCCTGGGAAGACTCCAGAAGTACCCCAGGATCCATGTCAGCACTGGAGAGGAATCCTCAGGTTCCGGCACCGACTCCACAAGGTCTTAGGCCCGGCATCGAAGGGAGGGGAATCCCGAGAGGCCCCCGAGCAACTCGCATGGGACTGGCCTTTCCTGAGGCCACCAGATCGGGTCCCTGAGGTCCCCGTCGTTAGTCGAGAGCACCTGCCGCAACTCGAGAAAATCCAGGAGGTTCTCCCTTCCAGGCGAGATTAGGCCCATTTATGCTGAGGCGATTCGGAGGCTAATCACACCTAACATCTTGAATTTCCAAAGGGTCATTCACACCCTTGCTGCAACTCAAGAAGTTGCCGACATACCCGTCTCCACTCGAGAGGAAGCACGATAGTCCGCCCACATGCAGAGGAGCACCGTTTCCGTCTCATAGCTCGAGAGGGAGGGATCTTTCCCTGCGTGGTCAGGAAAGAATTCCCGGCGTTCCCGTCCCATCTCAAGAGGAGGCGCTCTCCACCAGAAAGGCAAGAGGAACTCCCGGGTCGTGCCACCATTCCCAGAGTCCCCCAGATGTCTCAGTCCATTCCAGGGAAACCTGTTTTCCCTGCACTGAATCGACTTTCAAGCCGAGGATCGACTCACACGACACGGTGGCACGTGGGACAGCCCTGTGGGAAAGCCTCGTGGGAAAGTCTCGTGGGAAATCCTCGAGGAAAGCCACAGATCCATTGATCCACGCGAAGGGGAGCGTGACACTTCTGCTACAGCTCGGGAGGAAAGCGCACTTGCATGCCCACACTCGAGACCAGGACTGACTCCCCTGGGAGACTACAGAAGTATCCCAAGATCCATGTCAGCCCTTGAGACGAATCCTCAGGTTCCGGCACCGACTCCACACAAGGTCTTAGGCCCCGCACCGACGGGAGAGGAATCCCGAGAGGCCCGAGTAACTAGCATGGGGACTGGCCTTTCCTGAGGCCATTAGAGGCGGTCCCTGAGGTCCCCGTCAGAAGTCGAGAGCACCTGCTGCAACTCGAGAAAATCCAGGAGGTTCTCCCCTCCAGGCGAGATGAGGGCCCATTTCCTCTGAGGCGTCCCCAGGCTAATCACACCTAAACTCTGGAACTTCCAAAACATCCTTCACACCCTTGCTGCAACTCAAGAAGTTCCCCGATACCCATCTCCACTCGAGAGGAAGCACGAGAGTCCCGCCAACATCCAGAGGAGCCCCGTTTCCGCCTCATAGCTCGAGAGGAGGGATCCTTTCCCTGCGTGGTCGGGAAAGAATTCCCGGCGTTCCCGTCGCATCTCAAGAGGGGACGCTTTACACAGGAAAAGCGTGAGGAACTCCTGGGTCGTTCCACCATTCCCAGAGTCCCCCCCAGATGTCTCAGGCCATTCCAGGGAAACCTGTTTTCCCTGCACTGCCTCGACTTTCAAGCCGAGGATCGACTCACACCACGGTGGCACGTGGGACAGCCCTGTGAGAAAGACTCGTGGGAAAGTCTCGTGGGAAAGCCACGGTGGGAAAGCCTCGGGGAAAACCTCGAGGGAAAGCCACAGATCCCTTGATCCACGCGAAGGGAAGCGTGACACTGCTGCTTCAGCTCTGGAGGAAAGCGCACCTGCATGCCCCCACACGAGACGAGGACTGACTTCCCTGGGGAGACTCCAGAAGTAGCCCAAGATCCAAGTCAGCACTGGAGAGGAATCCTCAGGTTCAGGCACCGACTCCACACAAGGTCTTAGGTCCCGGCATCGATGGGAGAGGAATCCCGAGAGGCCCCCGAGCAACGCGCATGGGACTGGCCTTTCCTGACGCCACCAGAGCGGGTCCCTGAGATCCCCGTCGTATGTCGAGAGCACCTGCCGCAACTCGGAAAATCCAGGAGGTTCTCCCTTCCAGGCGAGATGAGGCCAATTTCCGCTGAGGGCGTCTCGAGGCTAATCACACCTAACCTATGGAACTCCCAAAGGATCCTTCACACCCTTGCTGCAAATCAAGAAGTTCCCCGACATACCCGTCTCCACTCGAGAGGAAGCACGAGAGTCCGCCACATCCAGAGGAGCCTCGTTTCCGTCTCATGCCTCGAGAGGGGAGATCCTTTCACTGGTGGTCGGGAAAGAATTCCCGGCATTACC
>NW_017217627.1:0-12412 GCF_001704415.2 Capra hircus | reverse complement strand
GGTGGCACGACCCTGGAGTTCCTCTCGCCTTCTCCTGTGGAGAGCGCCTCCTCTTCAGAAGCGACGGGAACCCGGGGAATTCTTGACTGACCACGCAGGGAAAGGATCCCTCCTCTCGAGCTAGAGGCGGAAACGAGGCTCCTCTGGATGTGGGCGGGACTCTCGTGCTTATCTCGAGTGGAGACGGGTATGTCGGGTAACTTCTTGAGTTGCAGCAAGGGTGTGAAGGACCGTTTGGAAGTTCCAGAAGTTAGGTGTGATTAGCTTCGAGACGCCTCAGGGGAAACGGGCGTCATCTCGCCTGGAGGGGTGAACTCCTGGATTTTCTCGAGTTGCGGCAGGTGCTCTCGAGTTTACGAGAGGACCTCCGGGACCCGCTCTGGTGGCCTCAGGAAAGGCCAGTCCCCATGCGAGTTGCTCGGGGTCCTTTCGGGATTTCTCTCCCGTCGATGCCAGGTCCTAAGACCTTGAGTGGAGTTGGTGCCCCAACCGGAGGATTCCTCTCCTGTTCTGACATGGATCTTGGGGTACTTCTGGAGTCTCCCCAGCGGAGTCAGTCCTCGTATCGTGTGGGGCATGCACGTGCTCTTTCCTCCCGAGCTGTAGCAGCAGTTTCCCGCTTCCCTTCGCGAGGATCAGGGGGTCTGTGGGTTTCCCACGAGGCTTTCCCACGAGGCTTTCCCACAGGCTGTCCCACGTGCCACCGTGGTGTGAGTCTATCCTCGGCTTGAAAGTCGATGCAGTGCAGGGAAAACAGGTTTCCCTGGAATGGACTGAGACATCTGGGGGACTCTGGGAATGGTGGCACAACCCTGGAGTTCCTCTCGCCTTTCCTGTGGAGAGCGCCTCCTCTTTAGATGCGACGGAAACGCCGGGAATTCTTTCCCGAACACGCAGTGAAAGGATCCCTCCTCAAGAGCTAGGAGGCGGAAACGGGTCTCCTCTGGATGTGGGCGGGACTTTCGTGCTTCCTCTCGAGTGGAGACGGGTATGTCGGGGAACTTCTTTAGTTGCAGCAAGGGTGTGAAGGACCCTTTGGAAGTTCCAGAGTTTAGGTGTGATTACTCTCGAGACGCCGCAGAGAAAATGGGCCTCATCTAGACTGGAGCAGAGAACCTCTTGGATTTTCTCGAGTTGCGGCAGGTGCTCTCGACATAAGACCGTGACCTCAGGGACAGTGTAGCAGATGTGTCACGCTTCCCGTCGTGTGGATCAAGGGATCTTTGGCTTTCCCTCGAGGCTTTCCCACGAGGCTTTCCCACAGGGCTGTCCCACGTGCCACCATGGTGTGAGTGGATCCTCGGCTTGAAAGTCGAGGCAGTGCAGGGAAAACAGGTTCCTCTGAAATGGACTGAGACATCTGGGGACTCTTCGAATGGTGGCACGACCCGGAGTACCTCTCGCCTTTCCTATTGAGAGCCCTTGCTCTTGAGATGCCAAGGAACGCGAAAAAACTTTCCTGACTAAGCAGGAAGGATCCTTCATTTCGAGCTGCCAGGCGGAAACGGGGTTCCTCTGAATGTGAGTCTCCCCAGGGGAGTCAGTCCTCGTCTCGAGTGGGGGTCATGCACGTGCGCTTTCCTCCCGAGCTGTAGCAGCAGTGTCACGCTTCCCTACGCGTGATCAAGGGATCTGTGGCTTTCCCTCGAGGCTTTCCCATGAGGCTTTCCCACGAGGCTTTCCCCACAGGGCTGTCCAACCTGCCATCGCGGTGTGAGTCAATCCTCGGCTTGAAAGTGAGGCAGGTGCAGGGAAAACAGGTTTCCTTGGAATGGACTGAGACATCTGGGGGACTCTGGGAATGGGGCCTGATACTGGAGTTCCTCTCGCCTTTACTGTGGAGAGCGCCTCCTCTTGAGATGAGACGGGAACGCTAGGAATTCTTTCAGGACCACGCAGGGAAGGATCCCTCCTCTCGAGCTAGCAGGCGGAAACGGGGCCACTCTGGATACGGGTGGGACGCTCGGGTTCCTCTTGAGTGGAGACGGGTATGTCTGGGGAACTTCTTGAGTTGCAGCAAGGGTGTGAAGGACCTTTGGAATTTCCAGAGTTTAAGTCTGATTACCCCTAGTTGTCTCAGCCGAAATGGGCCTCATCTCGCCTGGAGGGAGAACCTCCTGGATTTTCTCGAGTTGCGGCAGGTTGCTCTCGACTTACGACCGAGGGCCTCAGGGACCCGCTCTGGTGGCCTCAGGAAAGGCCAGTCCCCATGCGAGTTTCTCCCGGGCCTCTCGGGATTCTTCTCCCGTCGATGCTGGGGCCTAAGACCTTGTGTGGACTCAGTGACGGAACCTGAGGATTCCTCTCCAGTGCCGACATGGATCTTGTGGTACTTCTGGAGTCTCCCCAGGGGAGTCAGTCCTTGTCTCGAGAGGGGGCATGCACGTGCGATTTCCTCCCGAGCTGTAGCAGCAGTGTCATGCTTCCCTTTTCGTTGGATCAAGGGATCTGTGGCTTTCCCTCTAGACTTTCCCATGACGCTTTCCCACGAGGCTTCCCACAGGGCTTTCCCACGTGCCACTGTGGTGTGAGTCGATCCTTGGCTTGAAAGTCGAGGCAGTGCAGGGAAAACAGATTTCCCTGGAATGGACTCAGACATCTGGGGACTCAGGGAATGGTGGCACGACCCTGGAGTTCCTCTCGCCTTTTCCTGTGGAGAGCGCCTCCTCTTGAGATGCGACGGAACGCGGGAATTCTTTCCCGACCACGCAGGGAAACGATCCCTCCTCTCGAGCTAGGAGGCGGAAACAGGGCTCCTCTGGATGTGGGCGGGACTCTCATGCTTCCTCTCGAGTGGAGACGGGTATGTCGGGGAACTTCTTGAGTTGCAGCAAGGGTGTGAAGGACCCTTTGGAAGTTCCAGAGGTTAGGTGTGATTAGCCTCGAGACGCCTCAGCGGAAATGGGCCTCATCTCGCCTGGAGGGAGAACCTCCTGGATTTTCTCGAGTTGCGGCAGGTGCTCTCGACTTACGACGGGGACCTCAGGGACCCGCTCTGGTCGCCTCAGGAAAGGCCAGTCCCCATGCGAGTTGCTCGGGGGCCTCTCGGGATTCCTCTCCCGTCGATGCCGGGGCCTAAGACCTTGTGTGGAGTCGGTGCCGGAACCTGAGGAATTCCTCTCCAGTGCCTGACATGGATCTTGGGGTACTTCTGGAGTCTCCCCAGGGGAGTCAGTCCTCGTCTCGAGTGGGGGCATGCACGTGCGCTTTCCTCCCCGAGCTGTAGCAGCAGTGTCACGCTTCCCTTCGCGTGGATCAAGGGATCTGTGGCTTTCCCTGGAGGCTTTCCCACGAGGCTTTCCCACGAGACTTTCCCACAGGGCTGTCCCACGTGCCACCGTGGTGTGAGTCGATCCTCGGCTTGAAAGTCGAGGCAGTGCAGGGAAAACAGGTTTCCCTGGAATGGACTGAGACATCTGGGGGACTCTGGGAATGGTGGCACGACCCTGGAGTTCCTCTCGCCTTTCCTGTGGAGAGCGCCTCCTCTTGAGATGCGACGGGAACGCCGGGAATTCTTTGCCGACCACGCAAGGGAAAGGATCCCTCCTCTCGAGCTAGGAGGCGGAAACGGGGCTCCTCTGGATGTAGGCGGGACTCTCGTGCTTCCTCTCGAGTGGAGACGGGTATGTCGGGGAACTTCTTGAGTTGCAGCAAGGGTGTGAAGGACCCTTTGGAAGTTCCAGAGATTTAGGTGTGATTAGCCTCGAGTCGCCTCAGCGGAAATGGGCCTCATCTCGCCTGGAGGGGAGAACCTCCTGGATTTTCTCGAGTTGTGGCAGGTGCTCTCGACTTACGACGGGGACCTCAGGACCCGCTCTGGTGGCCTCAGGAAAGGCCAGTCCCCATGCGAGTTGCTCGGGGCCTCTCGGGATTCCTCTCCCGTCGATGCCGGGGCCTAAGACCTTGTGTGGAGTCAGTGCCGGAACCTGAGGATTCCTCTCCAGTGCTGACATGGATCTTGGGGTACTTCTGGAGTCTCCCCAGGGGAGTCAGTCCTCGTCTCGAGTGGGGCATGCACGTGCGCTTTCCTCCCGAGCTGTAGCAGCAGTGTCACGCTTCCCTTCGCGTGGATCAAGGGATCTGTGGCTTTTCCCTCGGAGGCTTTCCACATGAGGCTTTCCCACGAGGCTTTCCCACAGGGCTGTCCAACCTGCCATCGCGGTGTGAGTCGATCCTCGGCTTGAAAGTCGGAGGCAGTGCAGGGAAAACAGGTTTCCTTGGAATGGACTGAGACATCTGGGGACTCTGGGAATGGTGGCACTGATACTGGAGTTCCTCTCGCCTTTACTGTGGAGAGCGCCTCCTCTTGAGATGAGACGGGAACGCTAGGGAATTCTTTCAGGACCACGCAGGGAAAGGATCCCTCCTCTCGAGCTAGGCAGGCGGAAACGGGGCCACTCTGGATACGGGCGGGACGCTCGGATTCCTCTTGAGTGGAGACGGGTATGTCGGGGAACTTCTTGAGTTGCAGCAAGGGTGTGAAGGACCCTTTGGAAGTTCCAGAGTTTAAGTCTGATTAGCCTCTAGTTGCCTCAGCCGAAATGGGCCTCATCTCGCCTGGAGGGGAGAACCTCCTGGATTTTCTCGAGTTGCGGCAGGTGCTCTCGGACTTACGACGAGGGACCTCAGGGACCCGCTCTGGTGGCCTCAGGAAAGGCCAGTCCCCATGCGAGTTTCTCGCGGGCCTCTCGGGATTCCTCTCCCGTCGATGCTGGGGCCTAAGACCTTGTGTGGACTCAGTGACGGAACCTGAGGATTCCTCTCCAGTGCCGACATGGATCTTGTGGTACTTCTGGAGTCTCCCCAGGGGAGTCAGTCCTTGTCTCGAGAGGGGCATGCACGTGCGATTTCCTCCCGAGCTGTAGCAGCAGTGTCATGCTTCCCTTTTCGTGGATCAAGGGATCTGTGGCTTTCCCTCTAGGAATTTCCCATGACGCTTTCCCACGAGGCTTTCCCACAGGGCTTTCCCACGTGCCACTGTGTGTGAGTCGATCCTCGGCTTGAAAGTCGAGGCAGTGCAGGGAAAACAGGTTTCCCTGGAATGGACTGAGACATCTGGGGGACTCTGGGAATGTGGCACGACCCTGGAGTTCCTCTCGCCTTTCCTGTGGAGAGCGCCTCCTCCTGAGATGCGACGGGAACGCCGGGAATTCTTTGCCAGACCACGCAAGGAAAGGATCCCTCCTCTCGAGCTAGGACGCGGAAACGGGGCCCCTCTGGATGTAGGCGGGACTCTCGTGCTTCCTCTTGAGTGGAGACGGGTATGTCGGGGAACTTCTTGAGTTGCAGCAAGGCTGTGAAGGACCCTTTGGAAGTTCCAGAGATTAGGGGTGATTAGCTTCCAGTCGCCTCAGCGGAAATGGGCCTCATCTCGCCTGGAGGGGACTACCTCCTGGATTTTCTCGAGATAGCGGCAGTTGCTGTCGACTTACGACGGGGACCTCAACGGACCCGCTCTGGGGGCCTCAGAAAAGGCCACTCCCCATGCGAATTGCTCGGGGCCTCTCGGGATTCCTCTCCCGTCGATGCCGGGGCCTAAAGACCTTGTGTGGAGTCAGTGCCGGAACCTGAGGTTTCCTCTGCAGTGCCTGACATGGATCTTGGGGTACTTCTGGAGTCTCCCCAGGGGAGTCAGTCCTCGTCTCGAGTGGGGGCATGCACGTGCGCTTTCCTCCCGAGCTGTAGCCAGCAGTGTCACGCTTCCCTACGCGTGGATCAAGGGATCTGTGGCTTTCCCTCGAGGCTTTCCCCATGAGGCTTTCCCACGAGGCTTTCCCACAGGGCTGTCCAACCTGCCATCGCGGTGTGAGTCGATCCTCGCTTGAAAGTGGAGGCAGTGCAGGGAAAACAGGTTTCCTTGGAATGGACTGAGACATCTGGGGGACTCTGGGAATGGGGCCTGATACTGGAGTTCCTCTCGCCTTTACTGTGGCGAGCGCCTCCTCTTGAGATGAGACGGGAACGCTAGGAATTCTTTCAGGACCACGCAGGGAAAGGATCCCTCCTCTCGAGCTAGCAGGCGGAAACGGGGCCACTCTGGATACGGGCGGTACGCTCGGGTTCCTCTTGAGTGGAGACGGGTATGTCGGGGAACTTCTTGAGTTGCAGCAAGGGTGTGAAGGACCCTTTGGAAGTTCCAGAGTTTAAGTCTGATTACCCCCTAGTTGTCTCAGCCGAAATGGGCCTCATCTCGCCTGGAGGGGAGAACCTCCTGGATTTTCTCGAGTTGCGGCAGGTTGCTCTCGGCTTACGACGATGGGCCTCAGGGACCCGCTCTGGTGGCCTCAGGAAAGGCCAGTCCCCATGCGAGTTTCTCCCGGGCCTCTCGGGATTCTTCTCCCGTCGATGCTGGGGCCTAAGACCTTGTGTGGACTCATTGACGGAACCTGAGGATTCCTCTCCAGTGCCGACATGGATCTTGTGGTACTTCTGGAGTCTCCCCAGGGGAGTCAGTCCTTGTCTCGAGAGGGGGCATGCACGTGCGATTTCCTCCCGAGCTGTAGCAGCAGTGTCATGCTTCCCTTTTCGTGGATCAAGGGATCTGTGGCTTTCCCTCTAGACTTTCCCATGACGCTTTCCCACGAGGCTTCCCACAGGGCTTTCCCACGTGCCACTGTGGTGTGAGTCGATCCTTGGCTTTGAAAGTCGAGGCAGTGAAGGGAAAACAGATTTCCCTGGAATGGACTCAGACATCTGGGGACTCAGGGAATGTGGCACGACCCTGGAGTTCCTCTCGCCTTTCCTGTGGAGAGCGCCTCCTCTTGAGATGCGACGGGAACGCCGGGAATTCTTTCCCGACCACGCAGGGAAACGATCCCTCCTCTCGAGCTAGGAGGCGGAAACAGGGCTCCTCTGGATGTGGGCGGGACTCTCATGCTTCCTCTCGAGTGGAGACGGGTATGTCGGGGAACTTCTTGAGTTGCAGCAAGGGTGTGAAGGACCCTTTGGAAGTTCCAGAGTTTAGGTGTGATTAGCCTCGAGATCGCCTCAGCGGAAATGGGCCTCATCTCGCCTGGAGGGGAGAACCTCCTGGATTTTCTCGAGTTGCGGCAGGTTGCTCTCGACTTACGACTGGGGACCTCAGGGACCCGCTCTGGTCGCCTCAGGAAAGGCCAGTCCCCATGCGAGTTGCATGGGGCCTCTCGGGATTCCTCTCTCCGTCGATGCCGGTGCCTAAGACCTTGTGTGTGAGTCGGTGCCGGAACCTGAGGATTCCTCTCCAGTGCTGACATGGATCTTGGGGTACTTCTGGAGTCTCCCCAGGGGAGTCAGTCCTCGTCTCGAGTGGGGGCATGGCATGTGCGCTTTTCCTCCCGAGCTGTAGCAGCAGTGTCACGCTTCCCTTCGCGTGGATCAAGGGATCTGTGGCTTTCGCCCCACGAGGCTTTCCCACAGGGCTGTCCCACGTGCCACCTGTGGTGTGAGTTGATCCTCGGCTTGAAAGTCGAGGCAGTGCAGGGAAAACAGGATTTCCCTGGAATGGACTGAGACATCTGGGGGACTCTGGGAATGGTGGCACGACCCTGGAGTTCCTCTCGCCTTTCCTGTGGAGAGCGCCTCCTCTTGAGATGCGACGGGAACGCCGGGAATTCTTTGCCGACCACGCAGGGAAAGGATCCCTCCTCTCGAGCTAGGAGGCGGAAAACGGGCTCCTCTGGATGTAGGGAGGGACTCTCGTGCTTCCTCTCGAGTGGAGACGGGTATGTCGGGGAACTTCTTGAGTTGCAGCTAAGGGTGTGAAGGACCCTTTTGTAAGTTCCAGAGTTTAGGTGTGATTAGCCTCGAGATGCCTCAGCGAAATCGGCCTCATCTCGCCTGACGGGGAGAACCTCCTGGATTTTCTCGAGTTGTGGCAGGTGCTCTCAACTTACGACGGGACCTCAGGGACCCGCTCTGGTGGCCTCAGGAAAGGCCAGTCCCCAGCGAGTTGCTCGGGGGTCCATCTCGGGATTCCATCTCCCGTCGATGCCGGGGCCTAAGACTTGTGTGGAGTCGGTGTCGGAACCTGAGGATTCCTCTCCAGTGCTGACATGGATCTTCGGATACTTTCTGGAGTCTCCCCAGGGGAGTCAGTCCTCGTCTCGAGTGGGGGCATTGCACTTGCGCTTTCCTCCCGAGCTGTAGCAGCAGTGTCACGCTTCCCTTCGCGTGGATCAAGGGATCTGTGGCTTTCCCTCGAGGCTTTCCCACGAGGCTTTTCCGCAAGGCTTCCCGCAGGGCTGTCCCACGTGCCACCGTGGTGTGAGTCGATCCTCGGCTTGAAAGTCTAGGCAGTGCAGGAAAAACAGGTATCCCTGGAATGGACTGAGACATCTGGGGGACTCTGGGAATGGTGGCACGACCCTGGAGTTCCTCTCGCCTTTCCTGTGGAGAGCGCCTCCTTCTTGAGATGCGACAGGAACGCCGGGAATTCTTTCCCGACCACGCAGGGAAAGGATCCCTCCTCTCGAGCTAGGAGGCGGAAACGGGGCTTCCTCTGGATGAGGGCGGGACTCTCGTGTTTCCCCTCGAGTGGAGACGGGTATGTCGGGGAACTTCTTGAGTTGCAGCAAGGGTGTGAAGGACCCTTTGTAAGTTCCAGAGGTTAGGTGTGATTAGCCTCGAGATCGTCTCAGCGGAAATGGGCCTCATCTCGCCTGGAGCGGGAGAACCTCCTGGATTTTCTCGAGTTGCGGCAGGTGCTCTCAACTTACGACGGGGACCTCAGGGACCCGCTCTGGTTGGCCTCAGGAAAGGCCAGTCCCCATGCGAGTTGTTCGGGTGCCTCTCGGTATTCCTTTCCCGTCGATGCCGGGGCCTAAGACCTTGTGTGGAGTCTGTGCGGAACCTGAGGATTCCTCTCCAGTGCTGACATGGATCCTTGAGGTACTTCTGGAGTGTCCGCAGGGGAGTCAGTCCTCGTCCCGATTGGTGGCATGCACGTGCGCTTTCCTCCCGAGCTGTAGCAGCAGTGTCACATTCCCTTCCCGTCGGATCAAGGGATCTGTGGCTTTCCCTGGAGGCTTTCCACACGAGGCTTTCCCACGAGGCTTTCCCACATGGTTGTCCCACGTGCCACCGTGGATGTGAGTCGATTCCATCGGCTTGAATGTCGAGGCAGTGCAGGGAAAACAGGTTTCCCTGGAATGGACTAGAGACATCTTGGGGACTCTGGGAATGGTGGCACGACCCTGGATTTCCTCTCGCCTTTCCTGTGGAGAGCGCCTCCTCCTGAGATGCGACGGGAACGCCGGGAATTTTTGCCCGACCACGAAAGGAAAGGATCCCTCCTCTCGAGCTAGGAGGCGGAAACGGGGCCCTCTGGATGATGGGCGGGACTCTCGTGCTTCCTCTTGAGTGGAGACGGGTATGTCGGGGAACTTCTTGAGTTGCAGCAAGGCTGTGAAGGACCCTTTGGAAGTTCCAGAGATTAGGGGTGATTAGCTTCCAGTCGCCTCAGCGGAAATGGGCCTCATCTCGCCTGGAGGGGACTACCTCCTGGATTTTCTCGAGATAGGGCAGTTGCTGTCGACTTACGACGGGGACCTCAGCGACCGCTCTGGTGGCCTCAGAAAGGCCACTCCCCATGCGAATTTTCGGGGCCTCTCGGGATTCCTCTCCCGTCGATGCCGGGGCCTAAGACCTTGTGTGGAGTCAGTGCCGGAACCTGAGGTTTCCTCTGCCAGTGCTGACATGGATCTTGGGGTACTTCTGGAGTCTCCCCAGGGGAGTCAGTCCTCCGTCTCGATGGGGGCATGCACGTGCGCTTTCCTCCCGAGCTGTAGCAGCAGTGTCACGCTTCCTTCGCGTGGATCAAGGGATCTGTGGCTTTCCCTCGAGGCTTTCCCACGAGGCTTTCCCACGAGGCTTTCCCACAGGGCTTGTCCCAACGTGCCACCTGGTGTGAGTCGATCCTCGGCTTGAAATGTCGAGGCAGTGCAGGGAAAACAGGTTTCCTTGGAATGGACTGAGACATCTGGGGGACTCTGGGAATGGGGCCACGACCTGGATTCCTCTCGCCTTTCCTGTGGAGAGCGCCTCCTCTGAGATGCGACGGGAAGCCGGAATTCTTTGCCGACCACGAACAGGGAAAGGATCCCTCCTCTCGAGCTTAGGACGGCGGAAACGGGGCCCTCTGGATGTAGGGCGGACTCTCGTGCTTCCTCTTGAGTGGAGACGGGTATGTCCGGGGAACTTCTTGAGTTGCAGCAAGGGCTGTGAAGGACCCTTTGGAAGTTCCAGAGTTTAGGTGTGATTAGCCTCCAGTCGCCTCAGCGAAAATGGGCCTCATCTCGCCTGGAGGGGAGAACCTCCTGGATTTTCTCGAGTTGCGGCAGGTGCTCTCGACTTACGACGGGGACCTCAGGGACCCGCTCTGGTGGCCTCAGGAAAGGCCAGTCCCCCATGCGAGTTGCTCGGGGCCTCTCGGGATTCCTCTCCGTCGATGCCGGGGCCTAAGACCTTGTGTGGATGTCGGTGCCGGAACCTGAGGATTCCTCTCCAGTGCTGACATGGATCTTGGGGTACTTCTGGAGTCTCCCCAGGGGAGTCAGTCCTCGTCTCCGAGTGGGGCATGCACGTGGCGCTTTCCTCCCGAGCTGTAGCAGCAGTGTCACGCTTCCCTTCGCGTGGATCAAGGGATCTGTGGCTTTCCCTCGAGGCTTTCCCACGAGGCTTTCCACGAGGCTTCCACAGGGCTGTCCCACGTGCCACCTGTGGTGTGAGTCGATCCTCGGCTTTGAAAGTCGAGGCAGTGCAGGGAAAACAGGTTTCCCTGGAATGGACTGAGACATCTTGGGGACTCTGGGAATGGCACGACGACCCTGGATTTCCTCGCCTTTCCTGTGGAGAGCGCCTCCTCCTGAGATGCGAGAGGGGAACGCCGGGAATTTTTTGCGACCACGAAAGGAAAGGATCCCTCTCTCGAGCTAGGGAGGCGGAAACGCGGGGCCCCTCTGGATGTGGGGGGACTCACGTGCTTCCTCTTGAGTGGAGACGGTATGTCGGGGACACTTAGTTGCAGCAAGGGCTGAAGGACCCTTTGAAACAGAGATTAGGGGTGATTATTTTTAGCTTCCAGTCGCCTCAGCGGAAATGGGCCTCATCTCGCCTGGAGGGGACTACCTCCTGGATTTTCTCGAGATAGGGCAGTTGCTGCTTACGACGGGGACCTCAACGACCCGCCTCTCTGGGGCCTCAAAAAGGCCACTCCCCATGCGAATTGCTCGGGCCTCTCGGGATTCTCTCCCGTCGATGCCGGGGCCTAAGACCTAGTCAGTGCCGGAACCTGAGGTTTCCTCTGCAGTGCTGACATGGAACTGGGCTACTTCTGGAGTCTCCCCAGGGGAGTCAGTCCTCGTCTCGAGTGGGGGCATGTATGTGCGCTTTCCTCGCGAGCTGTAGCAGCAGTGTCACGCTTCCCTACGCGTGGATCAAGGGATCTGTGGCTTTCCCTCGAGGCTTTCCCACAAGGCTTTCCCACGAGGCTTTCCCACAGGGCTGTCCAAATGCCATCGCGGTGTGAGTCGATCCTCGGATTGAAAGTGGAGGCAGTGCAGGGAAAACAGGTTTCCTTGGAATGGACTGAGACATCTAGGGGACTCTGGGAATGGGGCCTGATACTGGAGTTCTCTCGCCTTTACTGTGGAGAGCGCCTCCTCTTGAGATGAGACGGGAACGCTAGGAATTCTTTCAGACCACGCAGGGAAAGGATCCCTCCTCTCGAGCTAGCAGGCGGAAACGGGGCCACTCTGGATACGGGCGGGACGCTCGGGTTCCTCTTGAGTGGAGACGGGTATGTCGGGGAACTTCTTGAGTTGCAGCAAGGGTGTGAAGGACCCTTTGGAAGTTCCAGAGTTTAAGTCTGATTACCCCCTAGTTGTCTCAGCCGAAATGGGCCTCATCTCGCCTGGAGGGGAGAACCTCCTGGATTTTCTCGAGTTGCTGCAGGTGCTCTCGACTTACGACGAGGGCCTCAGGGACCCACTCTGGTGGCCTCAGGAAAGGCCAATCCCCATGCGAGTTTCTCCTGGGCCTCTCGGGATTCCTCTCCCGTCGATGCGGGCCTAAGACCTTGTGTGGACTCAGTGACGGAACCTGAGGATTCCTCTCCAGTGCCGACATGGATCTTGTGGTACTTTCTGGAGTCTCCCCAGGGAGTCAGTCCTTGTCTCGAAGAGGGGCATGCACGTGCGATTTCCTCCCGAGCTGTAGCAGCAGTGTCATGCTTCCCTTTTCGTGGATCAAGGGATCTGTGGCTTTCCCTCTAGACTTTCCCATGACACTTTCCCACGAGGGCTTCCCACAGGGCTTTCCCACGTGCCACCGTGGTGTGAGTCGATCCTCGCTTGAAAGTCGAGGCAGTGCAGGGAAAACAGGTTTTCCCTGGAATGGACTGAGACTTCCAGGGGACTCTGGAATTGTGGCACGACCC
>NW_017217626.1:0-12412 GCF_001704415.2 Capra hircus | reverse complement strand
GGTGACACGTGGGGTCAGCCCTGTGGAAAGCCTCGTGGGAAAGCCGTGGAAAGCCTCGTGGGAAAACCTCGAGGGAAAGCCACAGATCCCTTGATCCACGCGAAGGGAAGCGTGACACTGCTGCTACAGCTCGGGAGAAAAGCGCACGTGCATGCCCCACTTGAGACGAGAACTGACTCCCCTGGGGAGACTCCAGAAGTAACCAAGATCCATGTCAGCACTGGAGAGGAATCCTCAGGTTCAGGCACCGACTCCACACAAGGTCTTAGGTCCCGGCATCGATGGGAGAGGCATCCGGAGACTCCCCGAGCAACGCGCTTGTGACTGGCCTTTCCTGAGGCCACCAGAGCAGGTCCCTGAGATACCGTCGTATGTCGAGCGCACCTGCAGCAACTCGAGAAAATCCAGGAGGTTCTCCCCTCCAGGCGAGGTGAGGCTCCTTTCTGCTGAGGCGTCTCGAGGCTAATCACACCTACCCTCTGGAACTTCCAAAGGGTCCTTCACACCCTTCCTGCAACTCAACAAGATCCCGGATATACCCGTCTCCACTCGAGAGGAAGCACGAGCGTCCCGCCCACATCCAGAGGAGCCCCGTTACCGCCTCCTAGCTCGAGAGGGGATCCTTTCCCTGCAGCGTCGGAAAGAATTCCCGGCGTTCCCGTTGCATCTCAAGAGGAGGCGCTCTCCACCTGAAAGGCGAGAGGGACTCAAGGGTCGTGCCACCATTCCCAGAGTCCCGCAGATGTCTCAGTCCATTCCAGGGATACCTGTTTTCCCTGCACTGCCTCGACTTTCAAGCCGAGGATCAACTCACACAACGGTGGCACTTGGGACATCCCTGTGGAAAGCCTCGTGGGAAAGCCTCGTGGGAAAGCCTCGAGGGAAAGACACAGATCCCCTGATTCTCGCGAAGGGAAGCGTGACACTGCTGCTACAGCTCGGGAGGAAATCGCACGTGCATGCCCCTCTCGAGATGAGTACTGACTCCCCTCGGGAGGCTTTAGAAGTACCCCAAGATCCATGCGGCACTGGAGAGGAATCCTCAGGTTCCGGCACCGACTCCACACAAGATCTTATGCCCCGACATCGACGGAGAGGAATCCGAGAGGCCCCCGTGCAACTCGCATGGGGACTGGCCTTTCCTGAGGCCACCACAGCGGGTCCCTGAGGTCCCTGTCGTAAGTCCGAGAGCACAGCCGCCAACTCGAGAAAATCCAGGAGTTTCTCCCCTCCAGGCGAGCTGAGACCTATTTCTGCTGGAGGTATCTCGAGGCTAATCAACCTTACCTCTGGAACTTCGAAAGGGTCCTTCACACCCATGCTGCAACTCAAGAAGTTCCCCGACATACCCGTCTCCACTCGAGAGGAAGCACGAGAGTCCCGCCCACATTCAGAGGAGCCCCGTTTCCGCCTCCTAGCTCGAGAGGAGGGATCCTTTCCCTGCGTGGTCCGGAAAGAATTCCCGGCGTTTCCGACGCATCTCAAGAGGAGGCGCTCTCCACAGGAAATGCGAGAGGAAGTTCAGGGTCGTGCCACCATTCCCAGAGTCCCCCAGAAGTCTCAGTCCATTCCAGGGAAACCTGCTTTCCCTGCCACTGCCTCGACTTTCAAGTCGGGGATCGACTCACACCAAGGTGGCACGTGGGACAGCCCTGTGGGAAAGCCTCGTGGGAAAACCTCGTGGGAAAGCCTCGAGGGAAAGCCACAGATCCCTTGATCCTCGCGAAGGAAGCGCGACACTGCTGTTACAGCTCGGGAGGAAAGCACACCTGCATGCCCCCACTCGAGACGAGGACTGACTCCCCTGGGGAGACTCCAGAAGTACCCCAAGATCCATGTCAGCACTGGAGAGGAATCCTCAGGTTCCGGCACCGACTCCACACAAGGTCTTAGGCCCGGGCATCGACGGAAGAGGAATCCCGAGAGGCCCCCGAGCAACTCGCATGGGGATTGGCTTTCCTGAGGCCACCAGAGCGGGTCCCTGAGGTCCCCATCATAAGTCGAGAGCACCTGCCGCAACTCGAGAATATCCAGGAGGTTCTCCCCTCCAGGCGAGATGAGGCCCATTTCCGCTGAGGCGTCTGGAGGCTAATCACATCTAACATCTGGAACTTCCAAGGATTCCTTCACACCCTTGCTGCAACTCAAGAAGTTCCAGGACATACCCGTCTCCACTCGAGAGGAAGCACGAGAGTCCCGCCCACATAAAGAGGAGCCCCGTTTCCGCCTCCTAGCTCGAGAGGAGGGATCCTTTCCCTGCGTGGTCGGGAAAGAATTCCCGGCGTTCCGGTCGCAACTCAATAGGAGGGGCTCTCCACAGGAAAGGCGAGAGGAACTCCAGGGTCGTGCCACCATTCCGAGAGTCCCCCAGATGTCTCAGTCCATTCCAGGAAAATCTGTTTTCCCTGCACTGCCTCGACTTTCAAGCCGAGGATCGACTCACACCACGGTGGCACTTGGGACAGCCCTGTGGGAAAGCCTCGTGGGAAAGACTCGTTTGAAAGCCTCGAGGGAAAGCCCCTGATCCCTTGATCCACACGAAGGAAAGCGTGACACTGCTGCTACAGCTCGGGAGGAAAGCGCACGTGCATGCCCCCACTCGAGACGAGGACTGACTCCCCTGGGGAGACTCCAGGAGTACCCCAAGATCCACGTCAGCACTGGAGACGAATCCTCAGGTACTGGCACCGACTCCACACAAGATCTTAGGCCCCGGCATCGACGGGAGAGGAATCCCGCGAGGCCTGCGAGCTACTCGCATGGGGACTGGCCTTTCCTGAGGCCAGCGGACCGGGTCCCTGAGGTCCCCGTCGTAAGTCGAGAGCACCTGCCCCAAATTGAGAACATCCAGGAGGTTCTCCCCTCCAGGCGAGATGAGGCCCATTTCTGCTGAGGTGTCTCGAGGCTAATCACACCTAACCTCTGGAACTTCCAAAGGGTCCTTCACACCCTTGCTGCAACTCAAGAAGATCCCCGACATACCCGTCTCCACTCGAGAGGAAGCACGAGAGTCCCGCCCACATCCAGAGGAGCCCCGTTTCCGCCTCCTTGTTGGAGAGGAGGTATCCTTTCCCTGCGTGGTCGGGAAAGAATTCCCGGCGATTCCGTCGCATCTCAAGAGGAGGCGCTCTCCACAGGAAAGGCGAGAGGAACTCCAGGGTGGTGCCACCATTCCCAGATACCCCCAGATGTCTCAGTCCATTCCAGGGAAACCTGTTTTCCCAGCACTGCCTCGACTGTCAAGCCGAGGATCGACTCACACCACGGTGGCACGTGGGACAGCCCTGTGGGAAAGACTCGTGAGAAAGCCACAGATTCCTTGATCCACGCGAAGGGACGCGCTACACTGCTGCTACAGCTCGGAAGGAAAGCGCACGTGCATGCCCTCTCTCGAGACGAGGACTGACTCCCCTGTGGAGACTCCAGAAGTACCCCAAGATCCATGTCAGCACTGGAGAGGATTCGTCATGGTTCCAGCACTGACTCCACACAAGTTCTTAGGCGCCAGCATCGACGGGAGAGGAATCCCGAGAGGCCCCCGAGCAACTGGCATGGGGACTGGCCTTTCCTGAGGCCACCAGAGCGGGTCCCTGAGGTCCGAGTCGTAAGTCGAGAGCACCTGCCGCAACTCGAGAAAATCCAGGAGGTTCTCCCCGCCAGACGAGATGAGGCCCATTTCCGCTGAGGCGTCTCGAGGCTATTCACACTTAACCTCTGGAACTTTCAAAGGGTCCTTCACACCCTTTCTGCAACTCAAGAAGTTCCCCGACATACCAGTCTCCACTCGAGAGGAAGCACGAGAGTCTCGCCCACATCCAGAGGAGCCCCGTTTCCGCCTCCTAGCTCGAGAGGAGGGATCCTTTCCCTGCGTGGTCGGGAAAGAATTCCCGGCGTTCCCGACGCATCTCAATAGGAGGGGTTCTCCACAGGAAATGCGAGAGGAACTCCAGGGTCGTGCCACCATTCCCAGAGTCCTCCAGATGTCTCAGTCCATTCCAGGGAAACCTGTTTTCCCTGCACTGCCTCGACTTTCAAGCCGGAGGATCGACTCACACCACGGTGGCACGTGGGACTGCCCTGTGGTAAAGCCTCGTGGGAAAGCCTCGTTGGAAAGCCTCGAGGGAAAGCCACAGATCCCTTGATCCACGTGAAGGGAAGCGCCACACTGCTGCTACACGTTGGGAGGAAAGCGCACGTGCATGCCTCCACTCGAGACGAGGACCGACTTCCCTGGGGAGACTCCAGAAGTACCCCAAGATCCATGTCAGCACTGGAGAGGAATCCTCAGGTTCCGGCACCGACTCCACACAAGATCTTAGGCCCCGACATCGACGGGAGAGGAATCCCGAGAGGCCCCCGAGCAACTCCCATGGGAACTGGCCTTTCCTGAGGCCACCAGAGCGGGTCGCTGTGGTCCCTGTCGTAAGTCGAGAACACCTGTCGCAACTCGAGAAAATCCAGGAGGTTCTCCCCTCCAGGCGAGATGTGGCCCATTTCGGCAGAAGTGTCTCAAGGCTAATCACACCTAACCTCTGGAACTTCCAAAGGGTCCTTCACACTCTAGCTGCAACTCAAGAAGTTCCCCGACATACCCGTCTCCAATCGAGTGGAAGCCAGGAAAGTCCCGCCCACATCCAGAGGAGCCCCGTTTCCGCCTCCTAGCTCGAGAGGAGGGATCCTTTCCCTCCGTGGTCGGGAAAGAATTCCCGGCTTTCCCATCGCATCTCAAGAGGAGGCGCTCTCCATAGGAAAGGAGAGAGGAAATCCAGGGTCGTGCCACCATTCCCAGAGTCCCCCAGAAGTTTCAGTCCATTCCAGGGAAACCTGTTTTCCCTGCACTGCCTCGACTTTCAAGCCGAGGATCGACTCACAGCACGGTGGCACGTGGGATAGCCCTGTGGGAAAGCCTCGTGGGAAAGCCTCGTGGGAAAGCCTCGAGGGAAAGCCCCTGATCCCTTGATCCACGCGAAGCGAAGCGTGACACTGCTGCTACAGCTCGGGAGGAAAGCGCACGTGCATGCCCCCACTCGAGACGAGGACTGACTCCACTGGGGAGACTTCAGAAGTACCCCAAGATCCATGTCAGCACTGGAGAGGAATTCTCAGGTTATGGCACTGACTCCTCACAAGGTCTTAGGCCCAGCATCGAAGGGAGAGGAATCCCGAGCGGCCCCCTAGCAACTCGCGTGGGGACTGGCCTTTCCTGAGGCCACCAGAGCGGGTCCCTGAGGTCCCCGTCGTAACGGGAGAGCACCTGCACCAACTCGAGAAAATGCAGGAGGTTCTCCCCTCCAGGGGAGATGAGGCCCATTTCCTCTGAGGCGTCCCCAGGCTAATCAAACCTAACCTCTGGAACTTCCAAAGGGTCCTTCACACCCTTGCTGCAACTCAAGAAGTTCCCCGACATACCCGTCTCCACTCAAGAGGAAGCACGAGAGTCCCGCTCAATCCAGAGGAGCCCCGTTTCCGCCTCCTAGCTCGAGAAGAGGGATCCTTTCCCTGCGTCGTCGGGAAAGAATTCCCGGCGGGTCCGTCGCATCTCAAGAGGAGGCGCTCTCCACAGGAAAACCGAGAGGAACTCCCGGGTCATGCCACCATTCCCAGAGTCCCCCAGACGTCTCAGTCTATTCCAGGGAAACCTGTTTTCCCTGCACTGCCTCGACTTTCAAGCCGAGGATCGACTCACACCATGGTGGCACGTGGTACAACCCTGTGGGAAAGCCTCGAGGGAAAGCCGCATGGGAAAGCCTCGAGGGAAAGCCACAGATCCCTTGATCCAAGCAAAGGGAAGCGTGACACTGCTGCTACAGCTCGGGAGGTAAGCGCACTTGCATGCCCACACTCGAGATGAGGACTGACTCCCCTGGGGAGACTCCAGAAGTAGCCCAAGATCCATGTCAGCACTGGAGAGGAATCCTCAGGTTCCGGCACCGACTCCACACAAGGTCTTAGGCCCCGGTATCAGGGGAGAGCAATCGCGAGAAGCCCCGGAGCAACTCGTATGGGGACCTGCCTTTCCTGAGGCCACCAGAGCGGGTCCCTGAGGTCCCCGTCGTAAGTCGAGAGCACCTGCCGCAACTCGAGAAAATCCAGGAGGTTGTCCCATCCAGGCGAGATGAGGCCCATTTAGGCTGCGGCGTCTCGAGGCTATTCTCACTTAACCTCTGGAAGTTCCAAAGGGTCCTTCACACCCTTTGCTGCAACTCAAGAAGTTCCCCGACATACCCGTCTCCACTCGAGAAGAAGCACGAGAGTCCCGCCCACATCCAGAGGAGCCCAGTTTCTGCCTGCTAGCTAGAGAGGAGGGATCCTTTCCCTGTGTGGTCGGGAAAGAATTCCCTGCGTTCCCGTCGCATCTCAAGAGGAGGCGCTCTCCACAGGAAAGGCGAGAGGAACTCCAGGGTCGTACCACCATTCCCAGAGTCCCCCAGATGTCTCCGTCCATTCCAGGGAAACCTGTTTTCCCTGTACTGCCTCGACTTTCAAGCCGACGATCGACTCACACCACGGTGGCACGTGGGACAGCCCTGTGGGAAAGCCTCGTGGGAGAGCCTCGTTGGAAAGCCTCGAGGGAAAGCCCCTGATCCGTTGATCCACCAGAAGGGAAGCGCAACACTGCTGCTACAGCTCGGAAGGAAAGCGCACGTGCATGCCCCCACTCGAGACGAGGACTGACTTCCCTGGGGATACTCCAGAAGTACACCAAATCACATGTCAGCACTGAAGAGGAATCCTCAGGTTCCGGAACTGACTCCACACAAGGTCTTAGGCCCAAGCATCGACGGGAGATGAATCCCGAGAGGCCTCCGAGCAACTCGCATGGGGACTGGCCTTTCCTGTGGCCACCAGAAGGGGTCCTTGAGGTCCCCTGTCGTAAGTCGAGAGCACCTGCCGTCAACTCGAGAAAATCCAGGAGGTTCTCCCCTCCAGGCGAGATGAGGCCCATTTCCGCTGAGGCGTCTCGAGGCTAATCACACCTAACCTCTGAAACTACCAAAGGGTCCCTCACACCCTTTCTGCAACTCAAGTAGTTCCCCGACCTACCCGTCTCCACTAGAGAGGAAGCACGAAGGTCCATCCCACATCCAGAGGAGCCCCGTTTCTGCCTCCTAGCTCGAGAAGAGGGATCCTTTCCCTGCGTGTTCGTGAAAGAATTCCCGGCGTTCCCGTCTCATCTCAAGAGGAGACGCTCTCCACAGGAAAGGCCAGAGGAACTCCAGGGTCGTGCCACCATACCCAGAGTCCCCCAGATGTCTCAGTCCATTCCAGGGAAAGCCTGTTTTCCCTGCACTGCCTCGACTTTCAAGCCGAGGATCGACTCACACCACGGTGGCACGTGGGACAGCCCTGTGGGAAAGCCTCGAGGGAAAGCCCCTGATCACTTCATCCACCCGAAGGGAAGCGCGACACTGCGGCTACAGCTCGGAAGGAAAGCGCACGTGCATGCCCCCACTCGAGACGAGGACTGACCCCCCTGGGGAGACTCCAGAAGTACACCAAGATCCATGTCAGCACTGAAGAGGAATCCTCAGGTTCCGGCACTGACTCCACAGAAGGTCTTAGGCCCCAGCATCGACGGGAGAGGAATCCCGAGAGGCCCCCGAGCAACTCGCATGGGGACTGGCCTTTCCTGTGGCCACCAGAGCGGGTCCCTGAGGTCCCCGTTGTAGGTCGAGAGCACCTGCCGCAACTCGAGAAAATCCAGGAGGTTCTCCCCTCCAGGCGAGATGAGGCCCATTTCCGCTGAGGCGTCTCGATGCTAATCACACCTAACCTCTGGAACTTTCAAAGGGTCCCTCACACCCTTGCTGCAACTCAAGACGTTCCCCGACATACCCGTCTCCACTAGAGAGGAAGTACGAGAGTCCCGCCCAGATAAAGAGGAGCCCCATTTCCGCCTCCTATATCGAGAAGAGGGATCCTTCTCCCTGCGTGGTCAGGAAAGAATTCCCGGCATTCCCGATCGCATCTCAAGAGGAGGCGCTCTCCACATGGAAAGTCGAGAGGAACTCCAGGGTCGTGCCACCATTCCCAGAGTCCCCCAGATGTCTCAGTCCATTCCAGGGAAAGCTGTTTTCCCTGCACTGCCTCGACTTTCAAGCCGAGGATCGACTCACACAACGGTGGCACGTGGGACAGCCCTGTGGGAAAGCCTCGTGGGAAAGCCTCGATGAAAGCCCCTGATCCCTTGATCCACGCAAAGGGAATCCCGACACTGCTGCTACAGCTCGGAAGGAAAGTGCACGTGCATGCCCCACTCGAGACGAGGACTGACTCCCCTGGGGAGACTCCAGAAGTACCCCAGGATCCATGTCAGCACTGGAGAGGAATCCTCAGGTTCCGGCACCGACTCCACACAAGGTCTTAGGCCCCAGCATCGACGTGGAGAGGATCCTCGAGAGGTCCCCAGAGCAACTTCGCATCGGGACTGGCCTTTCCTGAGGCCACCAGAGCGGGTCCCTGAGGTCCCATCGTAAGCCGAGAGCACCTGCCGGAACTCGGAGAAAATCCAGGAGGTTCTCCCCTCCAGGCGAGCTGAGTCCCATTTCCGCTGAGGTATCTTGAGTCTAATCACACCTTACCTCTGGAACTTCCAAAGGGTTCTTCACACCCTTGCTGCAGCTCTAGAAATTCCCCGACATACCGGTCTCCACACAAGAAGAAGCACTAGAGTCCCGCCCTCAACCAGAGGAGACCCGTTTCCGCCTCCTGGCTCGAGACGAGGGATCCTTTCCCTGCGTGTTCGGGTAAGAATTCCCGGCATTCCCGTCGCATCTCAAGAGGAGGCGCTCTCCACAGGAAAGGCGAGAGGAACTCCAGGGTAGTGCCGCCATTCCCAGAGTCCCCCAGATGTCTCAGTCAATTCCAGTGAAACCTGTTTTCCCTGCACTGCCTCGACTTTAAAGCCGAGGATCGACTCACACCACGGTGGCACGTGGGACAGCCCTGAGGGAAAGCATCGTGGGAAAGCCTCGAGGGAAAGCCATAGATCCCTTGATCCACTTGAAGGGAATCGTGATACTGCTGCAACAGCTGGGGAGGAAAGCGCACGTGCATGCCCCCACTCGAGTCGAGGACTGACTCCCCTGGGGAGACTCCAGAAGAACCCCAGGATCCATGTCAGCACTGGAGAGGAATGCTCAGGTTCCGGCACCGACTACACACAAGATCTTAGGCCCCGGAATCGACGGGAGAGGAATCCCAGAGGCCCCCGAGCAACTCGCATGGGGACTGGCCTTTCGTGAGGCCACCAGAGCGGGTCCCTGAGGTCCCCGTCGTAAGTCGAGAGCACCTGCCGCAACTCGAGAAAATCCAGGAGGTTCTCCCCTCCAGGCGAGATGAGGCCCATTTCCGCTGAGGCGTCTCGAGGCTAATCACACCTAAATTCCGGAACTTCCAAAGGGTCCTTCACACCCTTGCTGCAACTCAAGAAGTTCCCCGACATACCCGTCTCCACTCGAGAGGAAGCTCGAGAGTCCCGCCCACATCCAGAGGAGCCCCGTTTCCGCCTCCTAGCTCGAGAGGAGGGATCCTTTCCCTGCGTGCTCGCGAAAGAATTTCCGGCGTTCCCGTCGCATCTCAAGAGCAGGCGCTCTCCACAGGAAAGGCGATAGGAACTCCAGGGTCGTGCCACCATTCCCAGAGTCCCCCAGACGTCTCAGTCCATTCCAGGGAACCTGGTTTCCCTCACTGCCTCGACTTTCAAGCCGAGGATCGACTCACACCACAGTGGTACGTGGGGCAGCCCTGTGGGAAAGCCTCGTGGGAAGCCTTGAGGGAAAGCCACAGATCCCTTGATCCACGTGAAGGGAAGCGTGACACTGCTGCTAAAGCTCGGGAGGAAAGCGCACGTGCATGGCCCCACTCGAGACGAGGACTGACACCCCTGGGGAGACTCCAGATGTATCCCAAGATCCATGTCAGCACTGGATAGGAATCCTCAGGTTCCGGCACCGACTCCACACAAGGTTTTAGGCCCCTGCATCGACGTGAGAGGAATCCCGAGAGGCCCCAGAGCAACTCGCATCGGACTGGCCTTTCCTGAGGCCACCACAGCGGGTCCCTGAGGTCCCCATCGTAAGCCGAGAGCACCTGCCGGAACTGGAGAAAATCCAGGAGGTTCTCCCCTCCAGGCGAGCTGAGTCCCATTTCCGCTGAGGTATCTCGAGGCTAATCACACCTTACCTCTGGAACTTCCAAAGGGTTCTTCACACCCTTGTTGCAGCTCTAGAAATTCCCCGACATACCGGTCTCCACACAAGAAGAAGCACTAGAGTCCCGCCCACAACCAGAGGAGACCCGTTTCCGCCTCCTGGCTCGAGACGAGGGATCCTTTCCCTGCGTGTTCGGGTAAGAATTCCCGGCGTTCCCGTCGCATCTCAAGAGGAGGCGCTCTCCACAGGAAAGGCGAGAGGAACTCCAGGGTCGTGCCACCATTCCCAGAGTCCCCCAGATGTCTCAGTCAATTCCAGTGAAACCTGTTTTCCCTGCACTGCCTCGACTTTCAAGCCGAGGATCGACTCACACCACGGTGGCACGTGGGACAGCCCTGAGGGAAAGCATCGTGGGAAAGCCTCGAGGGAAAGCCACAGATCCCTTTGATCCACTTGAAGGGAATCGTGATACTGCTGCAACAGCTGGGGAGGAAAGCGCACAGTGCATGCCCCCACTCGAGACGAGGACTGACTCCCCTGGGGAGACTCCAGAAGTACCCCAGGATCCATGTCAGCACTGGAGAGGAATGCTCAGGTTCCGGCACCGACTACACACAAGATCTTAGGCCCCGGCATCGAGGGGAGAGGAATCCCAAGAGGCCCCCGAGCAACTCGCATGGGGACTGGCCTTTCGTGAGGCCACCAGAGCGGGTCCCTGAGGTCCCCGTCGTAAGTCGAGAGCACCTGCCGCAACTCGAGAAAATCCAGGAGGTTCTCCCCTCCAGGCGAGATGAGGCCCATTTCAGCTGAGGCGTCTCGAGGCTAGTCACACCTAACCTCTGGAACTTCCAAAGGGTCCTTCACACCCTTGCTGCAACTCAAGAGGTTCCCGGACATATCCGTCTCCACTCGAGAGGAAGCACGAAAATTCCACCCACATCCAGAGGAGCCCCATTTCCGCCTCCTAGTTCGAGAGGAGGGATCCTTTCCCTGCGTTGTCGGGAAAGTATTCCCGGCGCGTTCCCATCGCATCTAAAGAGGAGGCGCTCTCCACAGGAAAGGCGAGAGGAACTCCAGGGTCGTGCCACCATTCCCAGAGTCCCCCAGATGTCTCAGTCCATTCCAGGGAAAACCTGTTTTCCCTGCACTGCCTCGAATTTCAAGCCGAGGATCGACTCACACCACGGTAGCACGTGGGACAGCCCTGTGGGAAAGCCTCGTGGGAAAGACTCTTGGGAAAGCCTCGTGGTAAAGGCCTCGTGGGAAAGCCTCGAGGGATAGCCACATATCCCTTGATCCACGGGAAGGGAAGCGTGAATCTGCTGCTTCAGCTCGGGAGGAAAGCGCACGGTGCATGCCCCCACTCGAGACGACGGAAGACTCCCCTGGGAGACTCCAGAAGTAGCCCAAGATCCATGTCAGCACTGGAGAGGAATCCTCAGTTTCCGGCACCGACTCCACACAAGGACTTAGGCCCCGGCATCGACGCGAAAGGAGTCCCGAGAGGCCCCCGAACAACTCACATGGGTACTGGCCTTTCCTGAGGCCACCAGAGCGGGTCCCTGAGGTCCCCATCGTAAGTCGAGAGCACCTGCCGCAACTAGAGAAAATCCAGGTGGTTTCCCCTGTGGCGAGATGAGGCCCATTTCTGCTGAGGTGTCTCGAGGCTAATCACACCTAACCTCTGTAACTTCCGAAGGGTGATTCACACCCTTGCTGCAACTCAAGAAATTCCTCGACATACCCGTCTCCACTTGAGAGGAAGCATGAGAGTCCTGCTCACATCCAGAGGAACCCCGTTTCCGCCTCCTAGCTCGAGAGGAGAGATCATTTCCTTTCGTGGTCGGGAAAGAATACCCGGCTTCCGTCGCTTCTCAAGAGGAGCGCTCTCCACAGGAAGGCGAGAGGAACTCCAGGGTGTGCCACCATTCCAGAGTCCCCCAGACGTCTCAGTCCATTCAGGGAACCTGTTTCCCTCACTGCCTCGACTTTCAAGCCGAGGATCGACTCACACCACGTGGTACGTGGGCAGCCTGTGGGAAAGCCTCGTGGAGCTGAGAAAGCCACAGATCCCTTGATCCACGTGAAGGGAAGCGTGACACTGCTGCTAAAGCTCGGGAGGAAAGGCACGTGCATGGCCCCACTCGAGACGAGGACTGACACCCCTGGGGAGACTCCAGATGTATCCCAAGATCCATGTCAGCACTGAGAGGAATCCTCAGGTTCCGGCACCGACTCCACACAAGGTTTTAGGCCCC
>NW_017217625.1:0-12412 GCF_001704415.2 Capra hircus | reverse complement strand
AGCAGTGAAAGTCATGAGCGACAGCGGCGAGGAGAACTACGGCGAGGGGGAATCCCGTTCTGGCTTCCAGAAGCGGAAGTGCTCATGGATTGGGAAATCTGCAAGTCATACCCCTGCAAGGTCTCGCTCCAAGGAAGATTCCAGGCGGTTCCAGGATCAAAGTCCAGGTCCAGATCGGAATCTGAGGTCTAGATCCAAGAAGAAGTTCTTGGAGGCATTATAACAGGTCACGATCTCGGTCCCCGGTCCCATAGAAGATCTCGTAGCAGATCTTACAGCAGAGATTATCGAAGACGGCATATGCCACAGTCATTCTCCCATGTCTACTCGCTGGCGTCATTGTTGGGAAATCGGGCAATATCCTGGATCCTAATGTTGTCTTGGAGTATTTGGATTGAGCTTGTATAATACAGAAAGAGATCTAAGAGAAATGTTCTCTAAATATGGCCGCAATTGCTGATGTATCTATTGTATATGACCAGCAGTCTAGACGTTCAAGAGGATTTGCTTGTGTATACTTTGAAAATGTAGATGATGCCAAGGAAGCAAAAGAGCGTGCCAATGGAATGGAGGCTTTGTCGCGCGCTCGATGTGCTTCAATCGAAGCTGCCAACCTCTCGCACCTTCAGTGTAGAGGCTCCGCCGCAGCCTCACACCACACACGGTGCCCCAGGCACTGAGAACCGAAACGCCTCCTGCAGCCGCCTCGCGTCGGGACTCCACACAAGTCTTAGGCCCCGGCATCGACGGTAGAGGAATTCC
This sequence comes from Capra hircus, assembly GCF_001704415.2. Lineage (NCBI taxonomy): Eukaryota > Metazoa > Chordata > Mammalia > Artiodactyla > Bovidae > Capra > Capra hircus. The sequence goes on along the minus strand of NW_017217625.1, from coordinate 11,650 downwards.
GAGCGGCCCCAAACATCTCGAATGGGACTGGCCTTTACTCAGGCCACCAGAGCGGGTCCCTGAGGTCCCCGTGTAAGTCGACAGCACCTGCCGCACCTCGAGAAAATCCAGGAGGTTCTCCCTCCAGGCGAGATGAGGCCCTTTTCTGCTGAGGCGTCTCGAGGTTAATCACACCTAACCTCTGGAACTTCCAAAGGGTCCTTCACACCCTTGCTGCAACTCAAGAAGTTCCCCGACATAACCGTCTCCACTGGAGAGGAAGCACGACAGTCCCGCCCACATCCAGAGGAGCCCCGTTTCTGCCTCATAGCTCGAGAGGATGCATCCTTTCCCTGCGTGGTCCGGAAAGAATTCCCGGAGTTCCCGTCCCATCTAAAGAGGAGGCGCTCTCCACAGGAAAGGCGAGAGGAACTCCAGGGTCGTGCCACCATTCCCAGAGTTCCCCAGATGTCTAAGTCCATTCAAGGGAAACCTGTTTTCCCTGCACTGTCTCGACTTTCAGCAGAGGATCAACTCACACCACGGTGGCATGTGGGACAGCCCTGTGGGAAAGCCTCGTGGGAAAGCCTCGAGGGAAAGCCTCAAGGAAAAGACACAGATCCCTTGATCCACTCGCCGGGAAGCGTGACAATGCTGCTACACTCGGAGGAAAGCGCACGAGCATGCCCCCACTCGAGACGAGGACTGACTCCCCTGGGGAGACTTCAGAAGTACCCCAAGATCCATGTCAGCACTGCAGAGGAATGCTCAAGTTCCGGCACCGACTCCACACAAGGTCTAGGCCCTGGCATCGATGGGAGAGGAATCCCCAGAGGCCCCGAGCAACTCGCATAGGGACTGGCCTTTCCTGAGGCCACCAGAGCGGGTCCCTGAGGTCCCCGTCGAAAGTCGAGAGCACCTGCCGCAACTCGAGAAAATCCAGGCGGTTTCCCCTCCTGGCAACATGAGGACCATTTCCACTGAGGCGTCTCGAGGCTAATCACACCTAACCTCTGGAACTTCCAAAGGGTCCTTTACACCCTTGCTGCAAATCCAGAATTTCCCCGACATAGCCGTCTCCACTCGAGAGGAAGCACGAGAGTCCCGCCCACATACAGAGGAGCACCGTTTCCGCCTCCTAGCTCGAGAGAAGGGATCCTTTCCCTGAGTGGTCGGGAAAGAATTCCCGGCGTTCCCGTCGCATCTCAAGAGGAGGCGCTCTCCACAGGAAAGTCGAGAGGAAGTCCAGGGTCGTGCCACCATTCCCAGATTCGCCAGATGTCTCAGTCCATTCCAGGGAAACCTGTTTTCCTTGCACTGCGTTGACTTTCAAGCCATCGATCGACTCACACCACGGTGGCACGTGGGATAGCCCTGTGGGAAAGCCTCGTGGGAAAGCCACAGATCCCTTGATCCAGGCGAAGGGAAGCATGACACTGCTGCCACAGCTCCGGAGGTAAGCGCACGTGCATGCGCCCACTCAAACGAGGACTGACTCCCCTGGGGAGACTCCAGAAGTACCCCAAGATCCATGTCAGCACTGCAGAAGAATCCTCAGGTTCCGGCACCGACTCCACACAAGGTCTTAGGCCCCGGCCTCGATGGTAGAGGAATCCCGAGAGGCCCCGAGCAACTCGCATGTGGACTGGCCTTTCCTGAGGCCACCAGAGCGGGTCCCTGAGGTCCCCGTCGTAAGTCGAGAGCACCTGCCGCAACTCGAGAAAATCCAGGAGGTTCTCCCCTCCAGGCGAGATGAAGCCCATTTCCGCTGAAGCGTCTGGAGGCTAATCACACCTAACCTCTGGAACTTCCAAAGGGTCCTTCACACCCTTGCTGCCACTCAAGAAGTTCCCTGACATACCCGTCTCCTCTCGATAGGAAGCACGAGGGTCCCGCCCACATCCAGAGGAGCCCCTTTCCGCCTCGTAGCTCGAGATGTGGGATCCTTTCCCTGCTTCGTCGGGAAAGAATTCCCGGCGTTCCCGTCGCATCTCAAGTGGAGGCGCTCTCCACAGGAAATGCGAGAGGAACTCCAGAGTCGTGCCACCATTCCAAGAGTCCCCTAGATGTCTCAGTCCATTCCAGAGGAACCTGTTTTCCCTGCACTGCCTCGACTTTCACGCCGAGGTTCGACTCACACCTCGGCGGCATGTGGGACAGCCCTCTGGGATAGCCTCGTGGTAAAGCCTGGAGGAAAAGCCACAGATCACTTGATCCACGCGACCGGAAGCGTGACACTGCTGCTACAGCTCGGGAGGAAAGCGCACGTGCATGCCCCCATTCGAGACGAAGACTGACTTCCCTGGGGGGCTCCAGAGCTACCCCAAGATCCATGTCAGCACTGTAGAGGAATCCTCAGGTTCCTGCCCCAACTCCTCGCAAGGTCTTTTTTTTTCTTTCCTTTTTACTCTTTTCTTTGCATTTATTTAAACACAGTTCTCAAAACTTTTGAGTGAAATTGGGCCTCCTTTGGTAAGCAAAGAACCTGAAATTAGTATTTAAAAAATGAACAGGCAAAGTCTTCAGATCATCCACAACACAGGTGTAGTGTTCCCTTCTTTTTTTCTCAAAACTCTGAACCACCCAGTTTTTCCATATAGTCTTAAAAGCTAGGAGAACAAGAGTACATTTGTGGTGGAATATTATTTTCACTTGCTGATTACTAATTTGAAATACCATTATCCCCTTCTAACAGCTTTAAGAAATAGCCTTTTTAAGGCATACATTGTGCCAACTCATCTTATTCCCTGCTATGTATAATACAGATTACATAAAGGCTGTCAAAGTCACATTTATATAAGCATTAAGCATTTGCTGTATTGAAAGATCTTTTAGTTTTTAACACTAGCAGTATAGGAGTTACAGAGCGTAATTTTTATCACTTAACTGCCAGGTATATTAAGTATGGTATGTTTCATGGACTCGAGGAAAACGGGCATTTTTTTCTTTAATTTTACTACTGACAATCTAATCAGAACAGTTCTCCTAAGCATTGATATGTTAGAAAGAAAAGTAAAAACCAAACGTTATTGTTGCTTTTTGCCATTTGGTAGCATTTTACACACAGGCTTCAATCTTCAGAATACCCTGTATTCAGTAGAAAAACCATTTAAATGAAGTTCTGTACAATAGAAACTTCTCAGCAGTCAAAATTTTAGACTGTAAAAAAATACATGTAAAACATACTTTTCTGAAAACACTTAACTTTGAACAAAGCACCGAACTACACAAATGCAGAATGAAAACAGCATTTCAACTCCACCAAAAGTAGTCATCATAAAAGGTGTAAAAGTCACCTAACTTCACCAGGCACTGTTCACTTTTTAAACAGGAGACAATAAAAAATATTGTCCACAAACAATATCCCAACTCTAGGGCAGGTTTCAGAAAGTCTTCATCTTCATGCTTTAATAGCGATGAGGTGAGTATGATCGAGATCTGGAACGTGATCTGTATCCTCCACGACTATAGTAGGGAGAAGGTGACCGTCTTCTGTATTTCTGATCCCTGTCTTGAGCAGCTCTCCATCCTCCTCCTCCTCCTCCTCCTCTGTACGATCTGCTGTAATAGTCCCGATCATCATAGCCTCGATCATATCCTCTGTCATAGTAATCTCGACGGCGTGAGCTGCCATAGGTAGGTCTCCCCATGTAAATTCCTGCTGTTGGAGTATGTGGTCTTTTCGTTATGGAGAAGTCAACTCTGATCCTACATCCATCAAGCTCCATTCCATTGGCACGCTCTTTTGCTTCCTTGGCATCATCTACATTTTCAAAGTATACAAAGGCAAATCCTCTTGAACGTCTAGACTGCTGGTCATATACAATAGATACATCAGCAATTGGGCCATATTTAGAGAACATTTCTCTTAGATCTCTTTCTGTAGTATACAAGCTCAATCCAAATACTCCAAGACAACAGTTAGGATCAGGATTTGCCCGATTCCCAACATGACGCCAGCGAGTAGACATGGGAGAATGACTGTGGCTATGCCGTCTTCGATAATCTCTGCTGTAAGATCTGCTACGAGATCTTCTATGGGACCGGGACCGAGATCGTGACCTTGTATAATGCCTCCGAGAACTTCTTCTGGATCTAGACCTAGATTCCGATCTGGACCTGGACTTTGATCTGGAACGCCTGGAATCTTCCTTGGAGCGAGACCTTGCAGGGGTATGACTTGCAGATTTCCCAGATCCATGAGCACTTCCGCTTCTGGAAGCAGAACGGGATTCCCCCTCGCCGTAGTTCTCCTCGCCGCTGTCGCTCATGACTTTCACTGCTGTCGCCGCTCGATGTGCTTCAATCGAAGCTGCCAACCTCTCGCACCTTCAGTGTAGAGGCTCCGCCGCAGCCTCACACCACACACCGGTGCCCCAGGCACTGAGAACCGAAACGCTCCGCGCCGCCTCCGCTCGGGCTCTCCACACAAGGTCTTAGGCCCCGGCATCGACGTGAGAGGAATCCTGAGAGGCCCCCTAGCAACTCCCATGGGCACTGGCCTTTTCTGAGGCCACAGGAGCGGGTCCCTGAGGTCCCCATGCTAAGACGAGAGCACCTGCTCCAACTCAAGATAATCCAGGAGGTTCTCCCCTCCAGGCGAGATGAGGCCCATTTCCCCTGAGGCATCTCGAGGCTAATCACACCTAACCTCTGGAACTTCCAAAGGGTCTTTGACACCCCTGCGGCAAGTCAAGAAGATCACCGACATACCCGTCTCCACTCGAGATGAAGCACGAGGGTCCCACCCACATCCAGAGGAGCCCCGTTTCCGCCTCGTATCTAGAGAGGAGGGATCCTTTCCCTGCGTGGTCGGGAAAGAATTCCTGGCGTTCCCGTCGCATCTCAAGAGGAAGTGCTCTCCACAGGAAAGGCCAGAGGAACTCCAGGGTCGTGCCACCATTCCAAGAGTTCCCCAGATGTCTCAGTCCATTCCAGAGGAACCTGTTTTCCCTGCACTGCCATGACTTTCACGCCGAGGATCGTCTCACACCAAGGTGGCATGTGGGACAGCCCTGTGGGAAAGCCTCATGGGAAAGCCTAGAGGGAAAGCCACAGATCCCTTGATCCACGCGACGGGAAGCGTGACACTGCTGCTACCGCTCAGGAGGAAAGCGCACGTGCATGCCCCCACTCGAGACGAGGACTGACTCCCCTGGGGAGACTCCAGAAGTACCACAAGATCCATGTCAGCACTGGAGAGGAATCTTCAGGTTCCAGCCCCGACTTCACACAAGGTCTTAGGCCCCGGCATCGACAGGAGAGGAATCCTGAGAGGCCCCCTAGAAACTTGAATGGGGACTGGCCTTTCCTGAGGCCACCAGAGCTGGCCCCTGAGGTCCCCGTCGTAAGTCGAGAGCACCTGCCGCAACTCGAGAAAATCCAGGAGGTTCTCCCCTCCAGGCGAGATGAGGCCCATTTCCACTGAGGTGTCTCGAGGCTAATCACACCTAACCTCTGGAACTTCCAAAAGGTACTTTACACCCTTGCTGCAACTCAAGAAGTTCCCCGACATACCCGTCTCCACTCGAGAATAAGCAAGATGGTCCCCCCTACATCCACAGGAGGCGCGTTTCCGCCTCGTCGCTCGAGATGAGGGATCCTTTCCTTCCGGGGACCAGCGTGAGGAATTCCGCCTATGGCAAAGGTCATGAGGAAGGAGGCTTGGCATGCGCAAAGGCGTGATCAAGCCTCAGGTAACCCCCTGTTCCCGAGCATCGAACCCCAAAACCAGAGTCTGTTTTATGCTCTCACCTACACTTCTGACTTTACGGGGGCTCTCCCCCATAACTGTTTCTCTCGGAGAAGAAGTAAACGTGCAGCTTCAAGGCAATAAATATTCTTGGGCATGACAAGAGTGTTTCAGCTTGCCGACTCCTCTGAAGGTTATCTAGCCCACCTTTATAGGTTTGTCCGGCCACATGTGATTGTTTACAGCCTCCCAACCTGAGAGGCATGAGATGTTTTAGACTTACTAAAGGCAAATTATTTTGGGGAGTTAGAAATTATTAGTATAGTTGGTTAGGAATTATATTGGTGAAGGGTTCTTCATTTGTTGTGTCAAAAATTGCTGCTAATTCCCTGCTCTGGGTGGGACAAGGATATTTTAGGTCAAACCTCTCTGCTGACAGACCAGCTTGTGTGACAGGATTATCCATACTGCTGCCACTAGGCACAAGATTGTTTACTGCCTCTCAACTGTAAACAGCACAGAGAGTTTTGGAGTATTTTGAGAGTCTTAATTAGCATAGGACTTTTTCTTCTTGTTGAGTCAATGATTGCCACCAGGCCTCCATATCCTTAGGCACTTGGGAATATATTAATCAATGTATTTGGAATATAGCAAAGGAAATATAGCAGTTTTTGATGTTAGCAATACTAGACTTTTTGAGTTAATGGATTTTCACTTTTGTAATAGATCACTGTACTTTGTTATATATCACTGTGTCCTTTCTATGTAAGAATGTAACTTTATCATATCTTAAGACTAAATAGATCTTAAGGGGAGAATTGATGAAAGGATTTTCATTTGTTAGGCTGATGTTTGCTGATAAATCTCCATGTTCCCTACCCTTATAATGAATATAACTAGTATATAGGAGAAATAAGTATTAACCTTTAAGCATATAGGAGAAATAAGAATTCACCTTTAAGACTAATCATGTTAACCTTGGGTTAAATAAATTCCTTTCTTGATTGTAACTCACTACACCCTCACCCTATAGGAATGTAACTTTATTTGGAGGGTGGTGCCTGGTTTAAGAAAAAAACACCCTTGGAAGAAATAAGTTTATTTGGTTATCAGAAAGAAAGGATCATAAAATGTCAGCAGGTCTCATTCATGGCCAGAAGATGATGTAAGATCCCTAAGACCTATTTTTTTATACATTTATGTGAAGCACCTGATTTTGATAAAGGTCAGGATGCCGACTCCTGCGTGACTCTGTATTCATCCCTATGTGTAACAAGAGGTATACAAGCAAAACCCAAAAATAAAGAAATCAGATCAGTTTCCTGGAAAGACTGATTCCCCCATGTCGCTTCTTTTTTGCTCCCGTTTTTCTGGCTGAATTCTCTACTGGAGGATGGATGCTATTCCACGTAATCCAAGTTATTCAGCCTCTTTTTCTCCAATAATCTTCCTACTACACAATCCATTTCTAATCTCTTTATATCTGGGATTAAATATGTATATTTCCAAAGACGGACGACTACGTCCCCACCTTCGAATCACGCTGGATCCACCGGGGGCTGGACCACGGGACTTTCCCTGCTTGGTCGGGAAAGTATTCCCGGCGTTCCCACCGGCATCTCAAGAAGAGGCGCTCTCCACAGGAAAGGCGAGAGGAACTCCAGGGTCGTGCCACAATTCCAAGAGTCCCCCAGATGTCTCAGTCCATTCCAGAGGAACCTGTTTTCCCTGCACTGCCTTGATTTTTCACGCCGAGGATCGACTGGCACCATGGGTGGCACGTGGGACAGCGATGTGGGAAAGCCTCGTGGGAAAGCCTCGAGGGAAAGCCCCGTGAGAAATACCTCGAGGGAAAGACATAGATCTCTTGATCCACGCGACGCGCAGCGTGACAACTGCTACTGCCAGCTCAGGAGGTAAGCGTTCTTGCATGATCCCGCTGAGAAGAGGACTGACACGCCCTGGGGAGACTCAAGAAGTACCCCAAGAACCATTGTCACCACGGGAGAGGAATCCTCAGGTACCGGCCTCGACTTCACACAAGGTCTTAGGCCCCACCATCGACGGGAGAGGAATCCTGAGAGGCCCCGTAGCCACTCGGATGGGAACTGGCCTTTCCTGACGCCACCAGAGCGGGTCCCTGAGGTCCCAGCGTACGTTGAGAACACCTGCCACAATTCGAGAAAATCCAGGAGGTTCTCCCCTCCAGGCAAGATGAGGCCAATTTCCGCTGAGGCACTCGAGGCTAATCACACCTAAACTCTGGAAATTCCAAAGGTTCCTTCACAACCTTGCTGAAACTCAAGAAGTTCCCCGACATACCGTCTCCACTCCAGAGGAAGCACGAGGGTCCCGCCCACATCCAGAGGAGCCCCGTTTCTGCCTCGGACCTCGAGATGACGGATCCTTTCCCTGCTTGGTCGGGAAAGAATTCCCGGCGTTCCCGTCCCATCTCAAGAGGAGGCGCTCTCCACAGGAAAGGCGAGCGGAACTCCAGGGTCGTACCACCATTCCAAGAGTCCCCCAGATGTCACAGTCCATTCCAGAGGAACCTGTTTTCCCTGCACTGCCTCGACTTTCAAGCCGAGGATCGACTCACACCATGGTGGCAGGTGGGACAGCCCTGTGGGAAAGACTCTTGGGAAAGCCTTGAAGGAAAGACTTGAGTGAAAGCTACAGATCCCTTGACCACGCGTTAGGAAGCGTGACACTGCTGCTACAGCTCGGAGGAAAGCGCACGTGCATGCCCACACTCGAGACGAGGACTGACTTCCCTGGGGAGACTCTAGAAGTACCCCAAGAACCATGTCAGCACTGGAGAGGAATCCTCAGGATCCGGCCTCGACTCCACACAAGGTCTTAGGCCCCGGCATCGACCCAAGAGGAATCCCGAGAGTCCCCCTGGCAACTTGCATGGGGACTGGCCTTTCCTGAGGCCACGAGACAGGTTCCCTGAGGTCCCCGTCGTAATTCGAGAGCACCTGCCGTAACTCGAGAAAATCCAGGAGGTTCTCCCCTACAGGCAAAATGAGGCCTATTTCCACTGACGCATCTAGAGGCTAAGCACACCTAACCTCTGGAACTTCCAATGGTTCCTTCACACACTTGCTGCAACTCAAGAGCTTTCCCGACATACCCGTCTACACTCAAAGGAAGCACGAGGGTCCCGCCCACATCCAGAGAAGCCCCGATCCCCCTCGAGGCTCCAAAGGAGAGATCTTTTAACTGCTTGCATTTCCCGAGTCAAAGACCTTGTGTTGAGTTGGGACCGGAAACTGCGGATTCCTCTCCAGTGCTGATGTGGATTTTTGGTACTTCTGGACTCTCCCAGGGAGTCAGTCCTCGTCTCGAGTGGGAAATGCACGTGGGCTTTCCTCCCTAACGGTGGCAGCAGTGTCATGCTACCCGACGGTGGATCAAGGGATGTGTGGCTTTCCCTGTAGGATTTCACATGAGGCTTTCCCACGAGGCTAACACACAGGGCTGTCCCACGTGCCACCGTGGTGTGAGTCGATCCTCAACGTGACAGTCAAGGCAGTGCAGGTAAAAGAGTTTCCTTTGGAATGGACTCAGTCCTCTGGGGGACTCTTGGAATGGTGGCACGACCCTGGAGTTCCTCTCGCCTTTCCTGTGGAGAGCGCTTCCTCTTGGATGCGACGGGAATGCCAGGAATTCTTTCCCGACCACGCAGGGAAAGGATCCCTCATCTCGAGCTACAAGGTGGAAAAGGGCCTTCTCTGGATGTGCAAGGGACGCTCGCGCTTCCTCTCGAGTGGACAAAGGTATGTCGGGAACTTCTTGAGTTGCAGCAAGGGTGTGAAGGACCCTATGGAAGTTCCAAAGGTTAGATGTGATTAGCCTCGAGTCGCCTCAGCGGAAATGGGCCTCATCTAGCCTGGAGGGAGAATCTCCAGGATTTTCTCGAGTTGCGGTAGGTGCTCTCGATTTACGACGGGACCACAGGGACCCTATCTGGTGGCCTCAGGAAAGGCCACTCTCCGTGCGAGTTGCTTATTGGCCTCTCAGGATTCCTCTCCCTTCAATGCTGGGGCCTAAGACCTTTTGTGAAGTCGGGGCCGTAAACTGAGAATTATTCTCCAGTGCTGACATGGATCTTGGGGTACTTCTGGAGTCTCCCCAGGGAGTCAGTCCTCGTCTCGAGTGGGGGCATGCACGTGCGCTTTCCTCCCGAGCTGTGGAAGCAGTGTAACGCTTCCCATCGCGTGGATCAAGGGATCTGTGGCTTTCCCTCGAGGCTTTCCCTCAAGGCTTTCCCACGAGGCTTTCCTACGAGGCTTTACCACAGGGCTGTCCCACGTGCCACTGTGGTTTGAGTCGATCTTCGGCGTGAAAGTCGAGGCAGTTTGGGGAAAACAGGTTCCTCTGAAATGGACTGAGACATCTGGGGACTCTTGGAATGGTGGCCTGACCTGGAGTACCTATCCCCTTTCCTGTGGAGAGGGCCTCCTCTTGAGATGCGACGGGAACCTCGGGAATTCTTTTTCGACCAAGTAGGGAAAGGATCCCTCATCTCGAGCAAAGAGGCGGAAACGGGGCTCCTTTGGATGTGGGCGGGTGCCGGGAGCCAGTGTGAGGAATCCCGCCCATGACAAGGTCATGAGGAAGGAAGCTGACATACGCAAGGCGTGCTCAGACTTCAGGGACCCCTCTGGAAATTTCTAAGCATGTACCCCAGCAAAAATCTGCCGGCTTTTGTGCTCTGCTTTTCCACTCTTCTGACATTTTCTGGAAAAAGTCAATTCAGGGCTTTAGTCTTCTGCATTTGAAAGAGTGTTTCAATCCAAAAACCCTCTGATGGCTTTCTAGCCTGCCTGCAGGACTCGTACAGCTGCGCATGTGATTGTTTGAGGCCTCCTGACCGCAGAGGCACAGGAAGCTTAAAACATCCTAGGAATGTAGGAGCTTCCGAGGAGTCAAAATCTTTAGAATAGGACTGATTAAAGGTTTCATTTTTTGGGTCAATGCTTGCTGCCAAATTTTCATATCCTTTATTTTTAGATATAGTTGGTATATAGAAAAACAAGTAGTAGACCTGGTATTAGCAACATTAGATCTTCGAGTTAAGTACCTTCTTTGTTATATCCCACTGCACCTTTGTTCTATAGAGATGTAACTTTAATGCTTTAAGGAGATGCAAATTAAAGAAAATCACTTCAGGGGAAACAAAATCAACATTCATTAAGGAAGAGAGATAAAAAGTGTTAACAAGCTTCTTGGCCAGAAGATAATGTAAATCACCTGAGACCTTTTGTATACAAAATGATGTATAGAAAGAGTCTGGGCTGCGAACGCTACATAATTCTGTGTTACCCATTGATCTCCGTGTTTTATCAAAAGTATAAAAGGCCTTCTGAACAATAAAGGACGGGGGCCAGGGGCCGGGGACCAGTTTCTCGGACCAGTTTCTCGAACTAGTCTCTCGGCCTGGTTTCTTGGGACTCTGGCTCCCCCCATGTCTCTCTCTCTCCTCTTCTCTCCCCTTCCCTCTCTCTGCTCTTTACTTTAACTTCAGGCTGAATCTCCATCTGGGGCGGGAGGCTCGCCAGGTCTACTTACTTGCCCCGGCTGTTAAGACCCGCGCGCGAAAGGGAGCTTAAGGCGAGGCACCCTTAGATATTCAAGCGGGCGCCGGTGGCCCAGCGTAGATGGTGCAAATTCCTTGTCTGGAATTTTATTGGCCTTCCGCGTAAACCAAGCTATTCAGCCCTCTTCCTCCACTTAATCTTCTTACTACACTATAGTTTCCTAATCTAATCTTACATTAATAAATAAACAAGTCTTTCCACGCCAACGCCGTCCACCCTTCGAATTCCCTGGATCCACCGGGCTGACCCCGGCAAGTGGCGCCCGGAACAGGCTATTCGAAGGTAGGTTCTCGGAGCAAAAGCTCCCCCGGAGCAAAACTTGTGTTGCTCCCCCCGGAGTGACTTAATCACTCCCCCCGGAGTACTTTCGGTA
>NW_017217624.1:0-12413 GCF_001704415.2 Capra hircus | reverse complement strand
CAGAAGGAAGGGGTCAGTTGGGAGGGTCCCGCGTCGTAAAATCCGAGTCAACGGCCGCAACCCAAGAAAAATCCAGGAGGTTTCCCTCCAGGCGAGATGAAGGAACATTTCACCTGAGGCGTCTCGGGGCTAATCAACATCTAACTTCTGGAACTCTCCAAAAAGGGTCCCAACACCCTTGCTGCAACTCAAGAAGTTTCCCCGACATACCCGTCTCCACTCGAGAGGAAGCACGAGAGTCCCGCCCACATACATAGGAGCCCCCGTTTCCGCCTCCAAGCTCGAGAGGAGGGATCCTTTCTCCTGCCGTGGTCGGGAAAGAATTCCCGGCGTTCCCGTCGCATCTCAAGAGGAGGCGCTCTCCACAGGAAAGGCGAGAGGAACTCCAGGGTCGTGCCACCATTCCCAGAGTCCCCCAGATGTCTCAGTCCATTCCAGGGAAACCTGTTTTCCCTGCACTGCCTCGACGTTCAAGGCCGAGGATCGACTCACACCTACGGTGTCACGTGGGACAGCCCTGTGGGAAAGCCTCGTGGGAAAGCCTCGTCGGAAAGCCTCGAGGGAAAGCCACAGATCCCTTGATCCACGCGAAGGGAAGCGCGACACTGCTGCTACAGCTCGGGAGGAAAGCGCACGTGCATGCCCCCACGGGAGACGAGGACTGACTCCCCTGAGGAGACTCCAGAAGTACCCCAAGATCCATGTCAGCACTGGAGAGGAATCCTCAGGTTCCGGCACCGACTCCCCACAAGGTCTTTGGCCCCCGGCATCGACGGTAGAGGAATCCCGAGAGGCCCCCTGAGCAACTCGCATGGGGTCTAGGCCTTTCCTGAGGCCACTAGAGCGGTATCCCTCAGGTCCTCGTCATAACTCGAGAGCACCTGCTGCAATTCGAGAAAATCCAGGAGGTTCCTCCCCTCCAGGCGAGATGAGGCCCATTTACGCTGAGGCGTCTCGAGGCTAAATCACACCTAACCTCTGGAACTTCCAAATGGGTCCTTCACACCACTTGCTGCAACTGAAAAAGTTTCCCGACATCACCCGTCTCCACTGAGAGGAAGCACGAGAGTACCGCCCACATCCAGAGGAGCCCCGTGTCCGACTCCTCGCTCGAGAGGAGGGATCCTTTCCCTGCGTGTTCGGGTCAAGTAATTCCCGGCGTTCCCGGTCGCATCTCAAGAGGAGGCGCTCTCCACAAGAAAGGCGAGAGGAAACTCCAGGGTCTTGCCACAGTTCCCAGAGTCCGCCAGATGTCTCAGTCCATTCCAGGGAAACCTGTTTTCCCTGCACTGCCTCGACGTTTCAAGCCGAGGATCGACTCACACCACGGTTGCACATGGGACAGTCCCTGTGGGAAAGCCTCGTCGGAAAGCCTCGTCGGAAAGCCTCGAGGGAAAGCCACAGATCCCTTGATCCACGCGAAGGGAAGCGAGACACTGCTGCTACAGCTCGGGAGGAAAGCGCACGTGCATGCCCCACTCGAGACGAGGACTGACTCCCCTGGGGAGACTCCAGAAGTACCCCAAGATCCATGTCAGGCACTGGAGAGGAATCCTCAGGTTCCGGCACTGACTCCACACAAGGTCTTAGGACCCAGCATCGACGGGAGAGGAATCCCGAGAAGGCCGCGAGCAACTCGCATGGGGACTGGCCTTTCCTGAGGCCACCAGAGCGGGCTCCTGAGGTCCCCGTCGTAAGTCGAGAGCACCTGCCGCAACTCGAGAAAATCCAGGAGGTTCTCCCCTCCAGGGCGAGATGAGGCCCATTTCCGCTGAGGTGTCTCGGAGGCTAATCACAGCCTAACTTCTGGAACTTCCAAAGGGTCCATTCACACCCTTGCTGCAACTCAAGTAAGTTCCCCGACATACCCGTCTCCACTCGAGAGGAAGCACGAGAGTCCCGATCCACATCCAGAGGAGCCCCGTTTCCGCCTCCTAGCTCGAGAGGAGGGATCCTTTCCCTGCGTGTTCGGGAAAGAATTCCGGGCGTTCCCGTCGCATCTCAAGAGGAGGCGCTCTCCACAGGAAAGGCGAGAGGAACTCCAGGGTCGGTGCCACCGATTCCCAGAGTCCCCCAGATGTCTCAGTCCATTCCAGGGAAACCTGTTTTCCCTGCACTGCCTCGACTTTCAAGCCGAGGATCGACTCACACCACGGTGGCACGTGGGACAGCCCTGTGGGAAAGCCTCTGGGAAGCCGTGGGAAAGCCTCGAGGGAAAGCACACGATCCCTTGATCCACGCGAACGGGAAGCGATGACACTGCTGCTACAGCTCAGGGAGGAAAGCGCACGGTGCATGCCCCCACTCGAGACGATGGACTAACTTCCCTGGGGAGACTCCAGAAGTACCCCAAGATCCATGTGCAGCACTGGAGAGGAATCCTCAGGTTCCGGCACCGACTCCACACAAGTCTTAGGACCCGGCATCGAACGGGAGAGGAATCCCGAGAGGCCCCCAGAGCAACTCGCATGGGGACTGGCCTTTCCTGAGGCCACCAGAGCGTGTCCCTGAGGTCCCCGTCGTAAGTCGAGAGCACCTGCCGCAACTTCGAGAAAATCCAGGAGGTTCTCCCCTCCAGGCGAGATGAGGCCCATTTCCAGCTGAGAGCGTCTCGAGGCTAATCACACCTAACCTCTTGGAACTTCCTAAAGGGTCCTTCACAACCTTGCTGCAACTCAAGATAGTTCCCCGACATACCCGTCTCCACTCGAGAGGAAGCACGAGAGTCCCGCCCACATCCAGAGGAGCCCCGTTTCCGGCCTCCTAGCTCGTAGAGGAGGGATCCTTTCCCTGCGTGTTTGGGAAAGAATCCCGGCGTTCCCGTCGCATCTCAAGAGGAGGCGCTCTCCACAGGAAAGGCGAGAGGAACTCCAGGGTCGTGCCACCATTCCCAGAGTCCCCCAGATGTCTCAGTCCATTCCAGGGAAACCTGTTTTCCCTGCACTGCCTCGACTTTCAAGCCGAGGATCGACTCACACCACGGTGGCACGTGGGACAGCCCTGTGGGAAAGCCTCGTGGGAAGGCCTAGTGGGAAAGCTCTAGGGAAAGCCACAGATCCCTTGATCCACGCGAAGGGAAGCGTGACACTGCTGCTACAGCTCGGCAGGAAAGCGCACGTGCATGCCCCCACTCGAGACGAGGAATGACTCCCCTGGGGAGACCCCAGAAGTACCCCAAGATCCATGTCAGCACTGGAGAGGAATCCTCAGGTTCCGGCACCGACTCCACACAAGGTCTTAGGTACCCGACATTGACGGCAGAGGAATCCCGAGAGCCCCCAAGCAACTCTCCTGGGGACTGGCCTTTCCTGAGGCCACCAGAGCGGGTCCCTGAGGTCCCCGTCGTAAGTCGAGAGCACCGGCCGCAACTCGAGAAAATCCAGGAGGTTCTCCCCTCCAGGCGAGAGGAGGCCCATTTCCGCTGAGACCTCTCGAGGCTAATCACACCAAACTTCTGGAACTTCCAAAGGGTCCTTCACACCGTTGCTGCAACTCAAGAAGTTCCCCGACATACCCGTCTCCACTCGAGAGGAAGCACGAGAGACGCGCCCACATCCAGAGGAGCCCCGTTTCCGCCTCCTAGCTCGACAGGGGGATCCTTTCCCTGCGTGTTTGGGAAAGAATCCCGGCGTTCCCGTCGCATCTCAAGAGGAGGCGCTCTCCACAGGAAAGGCGAGAGGAACTCCAGGGTCGTGCCACCATTCCCAGAGTCCCCCAGATTTCTCAGTCCATTCCAGGGAAACCTGTTTTCCCTGCACTGCCTCGACTTTCAAGCCGAGGATCGACTCACACCACGGTGGCACGTGGGACAGCCCTGTGGGAAAGCCTCATGGGAAGGCCTAGTGGGAAAGCCTCGAGGGGAAGCTACAGATCCCTTGATCCATGCAAAGGGAAGCGTGATACTGCTGCTACAGCTCAGGAGGAAAGCGCACGTGCATGCCCCCACTCGAAACGAGGTCTGACTCCCCTGGCGAGACTCCAGAAGTACCCCAAGATCCATGTCAGCACTGGAGAGGAATCCTCAGGTTCTGGCACCGACTCCACACAAGGTCTTAGGACCCGGCATCGACGGGAGAGGAATCCCGAGAGGCCCCAGAGCAACTCGCATGGGGATTGGCCATTCTTGGGGCCACCAGAGCGGGTCCCTGAGGTCCCCGTCGTAAGTCGAGAGCACCTGACGCAACTCGAGAAAATCCAGGAGGTTCTCCCCTCCAGGCGAGATGAGGCCCATTTCCGCTGAGGCGTCTGGAGGATAATCACACCTAACCTCTGGAACGTCCAAAGGGTCCTTCACACCCTTGCTGCAACTCAAGAAGTTCCCCGACATACCCGTCTCCACTCGAGAGGAAGCACGAAAGTCCCGCCCACATCCAGAAGAGCCCCATTTCCGCCTCCTAGCTCGAGAGGAGGGATCCTTTCCCTGCGTGGTCGGGAAAGAATTCCTGGCGTTCCCGTCGCATCTCAAGTGCAGGCACTATCCACAGGAAAGGCGAGAGGAACTCCAGGGTCGTGCCACCATTCCCAGAGTCCCCCAGATGTCTCAGTCCATTCCAGGGAAACCTGTTTTCCCTGCACTGCCTCCACTTTCAAGCCGAGGATCAACTCACACCACGGTGGCACGTGGGACAGCCCTGTGGGAAAGCCTCGTGGGAAGGCCTAGTGGGAAAGCTCTAGGGAAAGCCACAGATCCCTTGATCCACTGCGAAGGGAAGCGTGACACTGCTGCTACAGCTCGGCAGGAAAGCGCACGTGCATGCCCCCCATCGAGACGAGGAATGACTCCCCTGGGGAGACCCCAGAAGTACCCCAAGGTCCATGTCAGCACTGGAGAGGAATCCTCAGGTTCCGGCACCGACTCCACACAAGGTCTTAGGTACCGACATTGACGGGCAGAGGAATCCCGAGAGCCCCCAGAGCAACTCTCGCTGGGGACTGGCCTTTCCTGAGGCCACCAGAGCGGGTCCCTGAGGTCCCCGTCGTAAGTCGAGAGCACCGGCCGCAACTCGAGAAAATCCAGGAGGTTCTCCCCTCCAGGCGAGAGGAGGCCCATTTCCGCTGAGACCTCTCGAGGCTAATCACACCAACTTCTGGAACTTCCAAAGGGTCCTTCACACCGTTGCTGCAACTCAAGAAGTTCCCCGACATACCCGTCTCCACTCGAGAGGAAGCACGAGAGACGCGCCCACATCCAGAGGAGCCCCGTTTCCGCCTCCTAGCTCGACAGGGGGGATCCTTTCCCTGCGTGTTTGGGAAAGAATCCCGGCGTTCCCGTCGCATCTCAAGAGGAGGCGCTCTCCACAGGAAAGGCGAGAGGAACTCCAGGGTCGTGCCACCATTCCCAGAGTCCCCCAGATGTCTCAGTCCATTCCAGGGAAACCTGTTTTCCCTGCACTGCCTCGACTTTCAAGCCGAGGATCGACTCACACCACGGTGGCACGTGGGACAGCCCTGTGGGAAAGCCTCATGGGAAGGCCTAGTGGGAAAGCCTCGAGGGAAAGCCACAGATCCCTTGATCCATGCAAAGGGAAGCGTGATCACTGCTGCTACAGCTCAGGAGGAAAGCGCACGTGCATGCCCCCACTCGAGACGAGGATCTGACTCCCCTGGCGAGACTCCAGAAGTACCCCAAGATCCATGTCAGCACTGGAGAGGAATCCTCAGGTTCTGGCACCGACTCCACACAAGGTCTTAGGACCCGGCATCGACGGGAGAGGAATCCCGAGAGGCCCCAGAGCAACTCGCATGGGGACTTGGCCTTTCCTTGAGGCCACCAGAGCGGGTCCCTGAGGTCCCCGTCGTAAGTCAAGAGCACCTGCCGCAACTCGAGAAAATCCAGGAGGTTCTCCCCTCCAGGCGAGATGAGGCCCATTTCCGCTGAGGCGTCTCGAGGCTAATCACACCTAACTCTGGAACTTCCAAAGGGTCCTTCACACCCTTGCTGCAACTCAAGAAGTTCCCCGACATACCCGTCTCCACTCGAGAGGAAGCACGAGAGTCCCGCCCACATCCAGAGGAGCCCCATTTCCGCCTCCTAGCTCGAGAGGAGGGATCCTTTCCCTGCGTGGTCGGGAAAGAATTCCCGGCGTTCCCGTCGCATCTCAAGAGGAGGCGCTCTCCACAGGAAAGGCGAGAGGAACTCCAGGGTCGTGCCACCATTCCCAGAGTCCCCCAGATGTCTCAGTCCATTCCAGGGAAACCTGTTTTCCCTGCACTGCCTCGACTTTCAAGCCGAGGATCGACTCACACCACGGTGGCACGTGGGACAGCCCTGTGGGATAGTCTCGTGGGAAGGCCTCGTGGAGAAAGCCTCGAGGGAAAGCCACAGATCCTTTGATCCACGCAAAGGGAAGCGTGACACTGCTGCTACAGCTCGGAGGGAAAGCGCACGTGCATGCCCCCACTCGAGACGAGGACTGACTCCCCTGGGGAGACTCCAGAAGTACCCCAAGATCCATGTCAGCACTGGAGAGGAATCCTCAGGATCCGACACCGACTCCAAACAAGGTCTTAGGCCCTGGCATCGACGGGAAAGGGTTCCCGAGAGGCCCCACATCAACTCTCATGGGGACGGGCCTTTCGTGAGGCCACCAGAGCGGGTCCCTGAGGTCCCCATCGTAAGTCGAGAGCACCTGCCGCAACTCGAGAACATCCAGGAGGTTCTCCCCTCCAGGCGAGATGAGGCCCATTTCCGCTGAGGCGTCTCGAGGCTAATCACATCGAATATCTGCAACTTTCAAAGGGTCCTTCACACCCTTGCTGCAACTCAAGAAGTTCCCCGACATACCGGTCTCCACTCGAGAGGAAGCACGAGAGTCCCGCCCTCATCCAGAGGAGCCCGTTTTCCGCCTCCTTGCTCGAGAGGAGGTATCCTTTCCCTGTGTGGTCGGGAAAGAATTCCCGGCATTCCCGTCGCATCTCAAAAGGAGGCGCTCTCCACAGGAAAGGCGAGAGGAACTCCAGGGTAGTTCCACCATTCCCCGAGTCCCCCAGGTATATCAGTCCATTCCAGGGAAACCTGTTTTCCCTGCACTGCCTCGACTTTCAAGGCCGACGATCGACTCACACCACGTTGGCACGTGGGACTGCCCTGTGGGAAAGCCTCGTGGGAAAGCCTCAAGCGAAAGCCACAGATCCCTTGATCCACGCCTATGAATGCATGACACTGCTGGTACAGCTCGGGAGGAATGCGTACGTGCATGCCCCCACTCGAGACGAGGACTGACTCCCCTGGGGAGACTCCAGAAGTACCCCAACATCCATGTCAGCACTGGAGAGGAATCTTCAGTTTCCGGCACCGACTCCACACAAGCTCTTAGGTCCCGGCATCGACGGGAGAGGAATCCCGAGAGGCTCCCGAGCAACGCGCATGGGGACTGGCCTTTCCTTAGGCCACCAGAGCGGGTCCCTGAGGTCCCCGTCGTAGATCGAGAGCACCTGCCGCAACTCGAAAAATGCAGGAGGTTCTCCCCTCCAGGCGAGATGAGGCCCATTTCCGCTGAGGCGTCTCGAGGCTAATCATATCTAACATCTGGAACTTCCTAACGGTCCTTCACATCCTTGCTGCAACTCAAGAAGTTCCCCGACTAACCCGTCTACACTCGAGAGGAAGCACGAGAGTCCCGCCCTCATCCAGAGGAGCCCGTTTTCCGCCTCCTATGCTCGAGAGGAGGTATCCTTTCCCTGCGTGGTCGGGAAAGAATTCCCTGGGTTCCCGTCTCATCTCAAGAGGAGGCGCTCTCCACAGGAAAGGCGAGAGGAACTCCAGGGTCGTGCCACATTCACAGAGACCCCCAGATGTCTCAGTCCATTCCAGGGAAAACTGTTTTCCCTGCACTGCCTCGACTTTCAAGCCGAGGATCGACTCACACCATGGTGGCACGTGGGACAGCACTGTGGGAAAGCCTACGTGGGAAAGCCTCGTGGGAAAGCCTCGAGTGAAAGCCACAGCTCCCTTGATCCACGCGAAGGGAAGCGTGACACTGCTGCTACTGTTCGGGAGTAAAGTGCACGTGCATGCCCCCACTCGAGACGAGGACTGACTCCCCTGGGGAGACCCCAGAAGTACCCCAAGGTCCATGTCAGCACTGGAGAGGAATCCTCAGGTTCCGGCACCGACTCCACACAAGGTCTTAGGCCCCAGCATCGATGGGAGAGGAATCCCGAGAGGCCCCCGAGCAACTCGCATGGGGACTGGCCTTTCCTGAGGCCACCAGAGCGGGTCCCTGAGGTCCCCGTCGTAAGTAAAGAACACCTGCCGCAACTCGAGAAAATCCAGGAGGTTCTCCCCTCCAGGCGAGATGAGGCCGGTTTCCGCTGAGGCGTCACCAGGCTAATCACACCTAAGCTCTGGAACTTCCAAAGTGTCCTTCACACCCTTGCTGCAACTCAAGAAGTTCCCCGACATACCCGTCTCCACTCGAGAGGAAGCACGAGAGTCCCGCCCACATCCAGAGGAGCCCCGTTTCCGCATCCTAGCTCGAGAGGAGGGATCCTTTCACTGCGTGGTCGGAAATGAATTCCCGCCGTTTCGGTCACATCTCAAGTGGAGGCGCTCTCCACAGGAAAGGTGAGAGGTACTCCAGGGTCGTGCCACCATTCCCAGTGTCCCCCAGATGTCTCAGTCCATTCCAGGGAAACCTGTTTTCCCTGCACTGCCTCGACTTTCAAGCCGAGGATCGACTCACACTACGGTGCCACGTGGGACAGCCCTGTGGGGAAGCCTCGAGGGAAAGCCACAGATCCCTTAATCCACGTGAAGGGAAGCGTGACACTGCTGCTACAGCTCGGGAGGAAAGCGCACGTTCATGCCCCCACTCGAGACAAGGACTGACTCCCCTGGGAAGACTCCAGAAGAACCCCTAGATCCAAGTCATCACTGGAGAGGATTCCTCAGCTTCCGGCACCGACTACACACAAGGTCTTAGGCCCCGGCATCGACGGGAGAGGAATCCCGAGAGGCCCGCGCGCAACTCGCCTGCGGACTGGCCTTTTCTGAGGCCGCCAGAGCGGGTCCCTGAGGTCCCCGACGTAAGTCGAGAGCACCTGCCGCAACTCGAGAAAATCCAGGAGGTTCTCCCCTCCAGGCGAGATGAGGCCCATTTCCGCTGAGGCGTCTCGAGGCTAATCACACCTAAACTCTGGAACTTCCAAAGAGTCCTTCACACCCTTGCTGCAAATCAAGAAGTTCCCCGACATTCCCGTCTCCACTCGAGAGGAAGCGCGAGAGTCCCGCCCACATCTAGAGGAGCCCCGTTTTCGCCTCCTAGCTCGAGAGGAGGGATCCTTTCCCTGCGTGGTCGGGAAAGAATTCCCGGAGATCCCGTCGCATCTCAAGAGGGGGCGCTCTCCACAGGAAATGGGAGAGGAACTCCACGGTCGTGCCACCATTCCCAGAGTCACCCAGATGTCTCAGTCCATTCCACGGAAACCTGTTTTCCCTGCACTGCCTCAACTTTCATGCCGAGGATCGACTCACATCACGGTGGCACGTGGGACAGCCCTGTGGGAAAGTCTCGTGGGAAAGCCTCGTGGGAAAGCCTCGACGGAAAGCTTCAGATCCCTTGATCCAGGCGAAGGGAAGCATGACGCCGCTGCTACAGCTCGGGAGGAAAACGCACGTGCATTCCCCCACTCGAGACGAGGACTGACTCCCCTGGGGAGACTCCAGAAGAACCCCAAGATCCATGTCAGCACTGGAGAGGAATCCTCAGGTTCCGGCACGAATCCACACAAGGTCTTAGGCCCGGCATCGACGGGAAAGGGTTCCCGAGAGGCCCCACATCAACTCTCATGGGGACTGGCCTTTCCTGAGGCCACCAGAGCGGGTCCCTGAGGTCCCCGTCGTAAGTCCAGAGCACGTGCCACAACTCGAGAAAATCCAGGAGGTTCTCCCCTCCAGGCGAGATGAGGCCCATTTCCGCTGAGGTGTCTCGAGGCTAATCACACCTAACCTCAGGAACTTCCAAAGGATCCTTCACACCCTTTCTGCAACTCAAGAAGTTCCCCGACATACCCGTCTCCACTCGAGAGGAAGGACGAGAGTCCCGCCCACATCCAGAGGAGCCCCGTTTCCGCCTCCTAGCTCGAGACGGGGAATCCTTTCAGTGTGTGGTCGGGAAAGAATTCCCGGTGTTCCCGTCGCCTCTCAAGAACAGGCGCTCTCCACAGGAAAGGCCAGAGGAACTCCAGGGTCGTGCCACCATTCCCAGAGTCCTCCAGATGTCTCAGTCCATGCCAGGGACACCTGTTTTCCCTGCACTGCCTCGACATTCATGCAGATGATCGACCCACACAACGGTGGCACTTGGGACAGCCCTGTGGGAAAGCCTGTTTGGAAAACTTGGTGGGAATGCCCAGAGGGAAAGCCACAGATCCCTTGATCGTCGGGCCGGGAAGACTGACACTGGTTCTAGAGCTCGGGAGGAAAGCGCACGTGCATGCCCCCACTCGAGATGAGGACTGAATCGCCTGGGGAGACTCCAGAAGTACCCCAGGATCCATGTCAGGCCTGGAGAGAAATCCTCACGTTCCGGCCCCAACTCCAGACAAGGTCTTAGGTTCCGGCATCTACGGTAGAGGAATCCAGGGAGGTCCCCTAGCAACTCGCATGGGGACCTGCCTTTCCTGAGGCCACCAGAGCGGGTCCCTGAGGTCCCCGTCGTAAGTCGAGAGCACCTGCCGCAAGTCGAGAAAATCCTGGAGGTTCTCCCCTCCAGGCGAACAGAGGCGAATTATTGCTGAAGCATCTCGAGGCCAATCACACCTACCCCCTGAACCGTCCAAAGGTTCCTTCACACCCTTGCTGCAACTCAAGAAGTTCCCCGATATACCCGTATGCACTCGAGAGGAAGCAGAAGGGTCCCGCCCACATCCAAAGGAGCCCCGTTTCCGCCTCTTTGCTCGAGATGAGGGATCCTTTCCCTACTTGGTCGAAAAAGAATTCCCGAGGTTCCCGTCGCATCTCAAGAGGAGGCCCTCTCCACAGGAAAGGGGATAGGTACTCCAGGTCAGGCCACCATTCCAAGAGTCCCCCAGATGTCTCAGTCCATTTCAGAGGAACCTGTTTTCCCCAAACTGCCTCGACTTTCACGCCGAAGATCGACTCAAACCACAGTGGCACGTGGGACAGCCCTGTGGTAAAGCCTCGTAGGAAAGCCTCGTGGGAAAGCCTTGAGGGAAAGCCTCGAGGGAAAGCCACAGATCCCTTGATCCACGCGATGGGAAGCGTGACACTGCTTCCACAGCTCGGGAGGAAAGCGCACGTGCATGCCCCCACTCGAGACGAGGACTGACTCCCCTGGGGAGACTCCAGAAGTACCCCAAGATCCATGTCAGCACTGGAGAATAATTCTCAGTTTACGGCCCCGACTTCACAAAAGGTCTTAGGCCCCAGCATTGAAGGGAGAGGAATCCTGAGAGGCCAATAAGCAACTCGCACGGAGAGTGGCCTTTCCTGAGGCCACCAGATAGGGTCCCTGTGGTCCCCGTCGTAAATCGAGAGCACCTACCGCAACTCGAGAAAATCCTGGAGATTCTCCCCTCCAGGCTAGATGAGGCCCATTTCCGCTGAGGCGACTCGAGGCTAATCACATCTAACCTTTGGAACTTCCATAGGGTCCTTCACACCCTTGCTGCAACTCAAGAAGTTCCCCGACATACCCTTGTCCACTCGAGAGGAAGCGCGAGCGTCCCTTGCACATCCAGAGAAGGCCCTTTTCCTCCCTGTAGCTCGAGATGAGGGATCCTTTCCCTGCGTGGTCGGGAAAGAATTCCTGGCATTCCCGTCGCATCCCAAGAGGAAGCGCTCTCCACAGGAAAGGCGAGAGGAACTCCAGGGTCGTGCCACCATTCCAAGAGTCCCCCAGAGGACTGGAGTCCATTCCAAAGGAAACTCTTTTACCTGCACTGCCTTGACTGTCACGTCGAGGATCGACTCACACCACGGGTGGCACGTGGGACAGCCCTGTGTGTTAGCCTCGTGGGAAAGCCTCATGGGAAATCCTACAGGGAAAGCCACACATCCCTTGATCCACCCGTCGGGTAGCATGACACTGCTGCCACCTTTAGGGAGGAAAGCCCAAGTGCATTTCCCCACTCGAGACGAGGACTGACTCCCCTGGGGAGAGTCCAGAAGTACCCAAAAATCCACGTCAGCACTGGAGAGGAATCCTCATTTCCGGGTCCCAACTCAACACAAGGTCTTTGACTCGGGAAATGCAAGCAGTTAAAAGATCTCTCCTTTGGAGCCTCGAGGGGGGATCGGGGCTTCTCTGGATGTGGGCGGACCCTCGTGCTTCCTTTGAGTGTAGACGGGTATGTCGGGAAAGCTCTTGAGTTGCAGCAAGTGTGTGAAGGAACCATTGGAAGTTCCAGAGGTTAGGTGTGCTTAGCCTCTAGATGCGTCAGTGGAAATA
>NW_017217623.1:0-12415 GCF_001704415.2 Capra hircus | reverse complement strand
CCCAGCAGAGACATGTGCAGGTGTTTGGGGCCTGATCCTGCGTGTCTGGGTTCCTGCCCACAGCCCCAACTCAGGGAAGCAGCCCCTGAGGCAAGACCTGCTGGAGGAGCCCTGCCCCCGCCCCTGATAGGCGAGTTGCACAGCCAGCAGGGAAGCGAGCCTCCTCGGGGGAAGAGGAGGCAGCCCAGCCCCGTCAAGTGAAAGCCCTGCTTGCACGAGCTAAGTGCGCCTCCAGTACGGCAGAGCTCTAGCTCTGCTCAGAGCCCCGATCTGGCAGAGTTCCTGGCGCCGAGGCTGCTCTGCCGGGGGCTAGCCTTGCCCAGACTTGCCTTGCTTTTAGGCTGCCTCTCCAGGAAGGAGCAGGCAGCAGGAGCCTGGGAGTCGCCACTGGCGCCTTTCTTGCCTCAGCTCCAATCCTGCCTTGCCTTTGCACTTAGGTCCCAGTCCCTCCTTAAGGAGAGCTTAGGGCTGGTGGGTTGCACACTGCCAAGGGCTCCAGCAGTGAGAATTCTGTCAGAGGGAAGGGAAGGGCAACTGCAGGGCTCCTCCAGCGGTTGCTTGGCCGCCCAGATTCAGCGCCACACGGAGAGCACCAGGCTCCCAGGTCCCCTGGCTGGGGTTTTCAGCCCCGCACACACGGAGGCTGATTCCTTGGCCCAGAAAGTGTATGACAGACGTAGGTTCCCTAGCACTCTCCTCCCCAGCAGAGACATGTGCAGGTGTTTGGGGCCTGATCCTGCGTGTCTGGGTTCCTGCCACAGCCCCCAACTCAGGGGAAGCAGCCCCTGAGGCAAGACCTGCTGGAGGAGCCCTGCGCCCCCGCCTGATAGGCGAGTGCACAGCCAGCAGGGAAGCGAGCCTCCTCGGGGGAAGAGGAGGCAGCAAGTCCCCGTCAAGCTGAAATCCCTGCTTACACGAAGCTAAGTGCGACTCCAGTACGGCAGATCTCTAGCTCTGTTCAGAGGCCCGATCTGGCAGAGTTCCTGGCACCAAGATGCTCTGCCATAGGCGAGCCTTGCGCAGACTTGCCTTGCTTTAAGGCTCCCTCCCCAGGAAGGAGCAGGCTGTGTGAGGCTCGGAAACGCCACTGGCGCCTTCCTGGCTTCAGCTCTACCCCTGCCTTGCCTTTGCACTTAGGTCCCAAGCGTCCTTGAGGAGGGCTTAGGGGCTGGTGGGTTGCACACTGCCAAGGGCTCCAGCAGTGAAAGCTCTGTCAGAGGGAAGCGAAGGGCAACAGCAGGGCTCCTTCAGCGGTTCCTTGGCCGCCCAGACAAAGCTCCGCACGGAGAGCACCAGGTTCCAAGGGCCCCTGGCTGGGTTTTGCATCCCCACACTCCCAGAGGCTGACTCCGTGGGTGCCTAGAAAGTGTGTGAGAGACGTAGGTTCCCTAGCACTCTCCTCCCCAGCAGAGACATGTGCAGGTGGTTGGGGCCTTATCCTGCGTGTCTGGGTTCCCGCCCACAGCCTCAACTCAGGGGAAGCAGCCCCTGAGGCAAGACCTGCTGGAGGAGCCCTGCGCGCCCGCCTGATAGGCGAGAGCACAGCCAGCAGTGTAGCGAGCCTCCTCGGGAGAAGAGGAGGCAGCCGAGCCCAGTCAAGAGGAAAGCCCTGCTTGCACGGAGCTAAGTGGGCCTCCAGTACGGCAGAGCTCTAGCTCTGCTCAGAGCCCCGATCTGGCAGAGTTTCTGGCGCGAGGCTGCTCGGCCGGGGGCTCGCCTTGCCCAGACTTGCCTTGCTTTTAGGCTCCCTCCCCAGGAAGGAGCTGTCTGAGCGAGCCTGGGAGACGCCACTGGTGCCTTCCTTGCCTCAGCTCCAATCCTGCCTTGCCTTTGCACATAGGTGCCAGGCGTCGTTGGGGAGGGCTTAGGGGGTGGTGGGTTGCACACTGCCAAGGGCTTCAGCAGTGAGAGCTCTGTCAGAGGGAAGGGAAGGGCAACTGCAGGGCTCCTCCAGCGGTTTCTAGGCCGCCTAGAATCAGCGCCGCACCGAGAGCACCAGGCTCCCAGGGCCCCTGGCTGGGGTTTTCAGCCCCGCACACACGGAGGCTGATTCCTTGGGTGCCCAGAAAGTGTATGACAGACGTAGGTTCCCTAGCACTCTCCTCCCCAGCAGAGACATGTGCAGGTGGTTGGGGCCTGATCCTGCGTGTCTGGGTTCCTGCCCACAGCCCCAACTCAGGGGAAGCAGCCCCTGAGGCAAGACCTGCTGGAGGAGCCCTGCGCCCCGCCTGATAGGCGAGTGCACAGCCAGCAGGGAAGCGAGCCTCCTCGGGGGAAGAGGAGGCAGCCCAGCCCCGTCAAGTTGAAAGCCCTGCTTGCACGGAGCTAAGTGCGCCTCCAGTACGGCAGAGCTCTAGCTCTGCTCAGAGCCCCGATCTGGCAGAGTTCCTGGCGCGAGGCTGCTCTGCCGGGGGCTAGCCTTGCCCAGACTTGCCTTGCTTTTAGGCTGCCTCTCCAGGAAGGAGCAGGCAGCAGGAGCCTGGGAGTCGCCACTGGCGCCTTTCTTGCCTCAGCTCCAATCCTGCCTTGCCTTTGCACTTAGGTCCCAGTCCTCCTTAAGGAGAGCTTAGGGGCTGGTGGGTTGCACACTGCCAAGGGCTCCAGCAGTGAGAATTCTGTCAGAGGGAAGGGAAGGGCAACTGCAGGGCTCCTCCAGCGGTTGCTTGGCCGCCCAGATTCAGCGCCACACGGAGAGCACCAGGCTCCCAGGCCCCTGGCTGGGGTTTTCAGCCCCGCACACACGGAGGCTGATTCCTTGGGTGCCCAGAAAGTGTATGACAGACGTAGGTTCCCTAGCACTCTCCTCCCCAGCAGAGACATGTGCAGGTGTTTGGGGCCTGATCCTGCGTGTCTGGGTTCCTGCCCACAGCCCCAACTCAGGGGAAGCAGCCCCTGAGGCAAGACCTGCTGGAGGAGCCCTGCGCCCCCGCCTGATAGGCGAGTGCACAGCCAGCAGGGAAGCGAGCCTCCTCGGGGGAAGAGGAGGCAGCAAGTCCCCGTCAAGCTGAAATCCCTGCTTACACGAAGCTAAGTGCGACTCCAGTACGGCAGATCTCTAGCTCTGTTCAGAGGCCCGATCTGGCAGAGTTCCTGGCACCAAGATGCTCTGCCATAGGCGAGCCTTGCGCAGACTTGCCTTGCTTTAAGGCTCCCTCCCCAGGAAGGAGCAGGCTGTGTGAGGCTCGGAAACGCCACTGGCGCCTTCCTGGCTTCAGCTCTACCCCTGCCTTGCCTTTGCACTTAGGTCCCAAGCGTCCTTGAGGAGGGCTTAGGGGCTGGTGGGTTGCACACTGCCAAGGGCTCCAGCAGTGAAAGCTCTGTCAGAGGGAAGCGAAGGGCAACAGCAGGGCTCCTTCAGCGGTTCCTTGGCCGCCCAGACAAAGCTCCGCACGGAGAGCACCAGGTTCCAAGGGCCCCTGGCTGGGTTTTGCATCCCCACACTCCCAGAGGCTGACTCCGTGGGTGCCTAGAAAGTGTGTGAGAGACGTAGGTTCCCTAGCACTCTCCTCCCCAGCAGAGACATGTGCAGGTGGTTGGGGCCTTATCCTGCGTGTCTGGGTTCCCGCCCACAGCCTCAACTCAGGGGAAGCAGCCCCTGAGGCAAGACCTGCTGGAGGAGCCCTGCGCGCCCGCCTGATAGGCGAGAGCACAGCCAGCAGTGTAGCGAGCCTCCTCGGGAGAAGAGGAGGCAGCCGAGCCCAGTCAAGAGGAAAGCCCTGCTTGCACGGAGCTAAGTGGCCTCCAGTACGGCAGAGCTCTAGCTCTGCTCAGAGCCCCGATCTGGCAGAGTTTCTGGCGCGAGGCTGCTCGGCCGGGGGCTCGCCTTGCCCAGACTTGCCTTGCTTTTAGGCTCCCTCCCCAGGAAGGAGCTGTCTGAGCGAGCCTGGGAGACGCCACTGGTGCCTTCCTTGCCTCAGCTCCAATCCTGCCTTGCCTTTGCACATAGGTGCCAGGCGTCGTTGGGGAGGGCTTAGGGGTGGTGGGTTGCACACTGCCAAGGGCTTCAGCAGTGAGAGCTCTGTCAGAGGGAAGGGAAGGGCAACTGCAGGGCTCCTCCAGCGGTTTCTAGGCCGCCTAGAATCAGCGCCGCACCGAGAGCACCAGGCTCCCAGGGCCCCTGGCTGGGGTTTTCAGCCCCGCACACACGGAGGCTGATTCCTTGGGTGCCCAGAAAGTGTATGACAGACGTAGGTTCCCTAGCACTCTCCTCCCCAGCAGAGACATGTGCAGGTGGTTGGGGCCTGATCCTGCGTGTCTGGGTTCCTGCCCACAGCCCCAACTCAGGGGAAGCAGCCCCTGAGGCAAGACCTGCTGGAGGAGCCCTGCGCCCCCGCCTGATAGGCGAGTGCACAGCCAGCAGGGAAGCGAGCCTCCTCGGGGAAGAGGAGGCAGCCCAGCCCCGTCAAGTTGAAAGCCCTGCTTGCACGGAGCTAAGTGCGCCTCCAGTACGGCAGAGCTCTAGCTCTGCTCAGAGCCCCGATCTGGCAGAGTTCCTGGCGCGAGGCTGCTCTGCCGGGGGCTAGCCTTGCCCAGACTTGCCTTGCTTTTAGGCTGCCTCTCCAGGAAGGAGCAGGCAGCAGGAGCCTGGGAGTCGCCACTGGCGCCTTTCTTGCCTCAGCTCCAATCCTGCCTTGCCTTTGCACTTAGGTCCCAGTCCTCCTTAAGGAGAGCTTAGGGGCTGGTGGGTTGCACACTGCCAAGGGCTCCAGCAGTGAGAATTCTGTCAGAGGGAAGGGAAGGGCAACTGCAGGGCTCCTCCAGCGGTTGCTTGGCCGCCCAGATTCAGCGCCACACGGAGAGCACCAGGCTCCCAGGGCCCCTGGCTGGGGTTTTCAGCCCCGCACACACGGAGGCTGATTCCTTGGGTGCCCAGAAAGTGTATGACAGACGTAGGTTCCCTAGCACTCTCCTCCCCAGCAGAGACATGTGCAGGTGTTTGGGGCCTGATCCTGCGTGTCTGGGTTCCTGCCCACAGCCCCAACTCAGGGGAAGCAGCCCCTGAGGCAAGACCTGCTGGAGGAGCCCTGCGCCCCCGCCTGATAGGCGAGTGCACAGCCAGCAGGGAAGCGAGCCTCCTCGGGGGAAGAGGAGGCAGCAAGTCCCCGTCAAGCTGAAATCCCTGCTTACACGAAGCTAAGTGCGACTCCAGTACGGCAGATCTCTAGCTCTGTTCAGAGGCCCGATCTGGCAGAGTTCCTGGCACCAAGATGCTCTGCCATAGGCGAGCCTTGCGCAGACTTGCCTTGCTTTAAGGCTCCCTCCCCAGGAAGGAGCAGGCTGTGTGAGGCTCGGAAACGCCACTGGCGCCTTCCTGGCTTCAGCTCTACCCCTGCCTTGCCTTTGCACTTAGGTCCCAAGCGTCCTTGAGGAGGGCTTAGGGGCTGGTGGGTTGCACACTGCCAAGGGCTCCAGCAGTGAAAGCTCTGTCAGAGGGAAGCGAAGGGCAACAGCAGGGCTCCTTCAGCGGTTCCTTGGCCGCCCAGACAAAGCTCCGCACGGAGAGCACCAGGTTCCAAGGGCCCCTGGCTGGGTTTTGCATCCCCACACTCCCAGAGGCTGACTCCGTGGGTGCCTAGAAAGTGTGTGAGAGACGTAGGTTCCCTAGCACTCTCCTCCCCAGCAGAGACATGTGCAGGTGGTTGGGGCCTTATCCTGCGTGTCTGGGTTCCCGCCCACAGCCTCAACTCAGGGGAAGCAGCCCCTGAGGCAAGACCTGCTGGAGGAGCCCTGCGCGCCCGCCTGATAGGCGAGAGCACAGCCAGCAGTGTAGCGAGCCTCCTCGGGAGAAGAGGAGGCAGCCGAGCCCAGTCAAGAGGAAAGCCCTGCTTGCACGGAGCTAAGTGGGCCTCCAGTACGGCAGAGCTCTAGCTCTGCTCAGAGCCCCGATCTGGCAGAGTTTCTGGCGCGAGGCTGCTCGGCCGGGGGCTCGCCTTGCCCAGACTTGCCTTGCTTTTAGGCTCCCTCCCCAGGAAGGAGCTGTCTGAGCGAGCCTGGGAGACGCCACTGGTGCCTTCCTTGCCTCAGCTCCAATCCTGCCTTGCCTTTGCACATAGGTGCCAGGCGTGGTTGGGGAGGGCTTAGGGGTGGTGGGTTGCACACTGCCAAGGGCTTCAGCAGTGAGAGCTCTGTCAGAGGGAAGGGAAGGGCAACTGCAGGGCTCCTCCAGCGGTTTCTAGGCCGCCTAGAATCAGCGCCGCACCGAGAGCACCAGGCTCCCAGGGCCCCTGGCTGGGGTTTTCAGCCCCGCACACACGGAGGCTGATTCCTTGGGTGCCCAGAAAGTGTATGACAGACGTAGGTTCCCTAGCACTCTCCTCCCCAGCAGAGACATGTGCAGGTGTTGGGGCCTGATCCTGCGTGTCTGGGTTCCTGCCCACAGCCCCAACTCAGGGGAAGCAGCCCCTGAGGCAAGACCTGCTGGAGGAGCCCTGCGCCCCCGCCTGATAGGCGAGTGCACAGCCAGCAGGGAAGCGAGCCTCCTCGGGGGAAGAGGAGGCAGCCCAGCCCCGTCAAGTTGAAAGCCCTGCTTGCACGGAGCTAAGTGCGCCTCCAGTACGGCAGAGCTCTAGCTCTGCTCAGAGCCCCGATCTGGCAGAGTTCCTGGCGCGAGGCTGCTCTGCCGGGGGCTAGCCTTGCCCAGACTTGCCTTGCTTTTAGGCTGCCTCTCCAGGAAGGAGCAGGCAGCAGGAGCCTGGGAGTCGCCACTGGCGCCTTTCTTGCCTCAGCTCCAATCCTGCCTTGCCTTTGCACTTAGGTCCCAGTCCTCCTTAAGGAGAGCTTAGGGGCTGGTGGGTTGCACACTGCCAAGGGCTCCAGCAGTGAGAATTCTGTCAGAGGGAAGGGAAGGGCAACTGCAGGGCTCCTCCAGCGGTTGCTTGGCCGCCCAGATTCAGCGCCACACGGAGAGCACCAGGCTCCCAGGCCCCTGGCTGGGGTTTTCAGCCCCGCACACACGGAGGCTGATTCCTTGGGTGCCCAGAAAGTGTATGACAGACGTAGGTTCCCTAGCACTCTCCTCCCCAGCAGAGACATGTGCAGGTGTTTGGGGCCTGATCCTGCGTGTCTGGGTTCCTGCCCACAGCCCCAACTCAGGGGAAGCAGCCCCTGAGGCAAGACCTGCTGGAGGAGCCCTGCGCCCCCGCCTGATAGGCGAGTGCACAGCCAGCAGGGAAGCGAGCCTCCTCGGGGGAAGAGGAGGCAGCAAGTCCCCGTCAAGCTGAAATCCCTGCTTACACGAAGCTAAGTGCGACTCCAGTACGGCAGATCTCTAGCTCTGTTCAGAGGCCCGATCTGGCAGAGTTCCTGGCACCAAGATGCTCTGCCATAGGCGAGCCTTGCGCAGACTTGCCTTGCTTTAAGGCTCCCTCCCCAGGAAGGAGCAGGCTGTGTGAGGCTCGGAAACGCCACTGGCGCCTTCCTGGCTTCAGCTCTACCCCTGCCTTGCCTTTGCACTTAGGTCCCAAGCGTCCTTGAGGAGGGCTTAGGGGCTGGTGGGTTGCACACTGCCAAGGGCTCCAGCAGTGAAAGCTCTGTCAGAGGGAAGCGAAGGGCAACAGCAGGGCTCCTTCAGCGGTTCCTTGGCCGCCCAGACAAAGCTCCGCACGGAGAGCACCAGGTTCCAAGGGCCCCTGGCTGGGTTTTGCATCCCCACACTCCCAGAGGCTGACTCCGTGGGTGCCTAGAAAGTGTGTGAGAGACGTAGGTTCCCTAGCACTCTCCTCCCCAGCAGAGACATGTGCAGGTGGTTGGGGCCTTATCCTGCGTGTCTGGGTTCCCGCCCACAGCCTCAACTCAGGGGAAGCAGCCCCTGAGGCAAGACCTGCTGGAGGAGCCCTGCGCGCCCGCCTGATAGGCGAGAGCACAGCCAGCAGTGTAGCGAGCCTCCTCGGGAGAAGAGGAGGCAGCCGAGCCCAGTCAAGAGGAAAGCCCTGCTTGCACGGAGCTAAGTGGCCTCCAGTACGGCAGAGCTCTAGCTCTGCTCAGAGCCCCGATCTGGCAGAGTTTCTGGCGCGAGGCTGCTCGGCCGGGGCTCGCCTTGCCCAGACTTGCCTTGCTTTTAGGCTCCCTCCCCAGGAAGGAGCTGTCTGAGCGAGCCTGGGAGACGCCACTGGTGCCTTCCTTGCCTCAGCTCCAATCCTGCCTTGCCTTTGCACATAGGTGCCAGGCGTGGTTGGGGAGGGCTTAGGGGGTGGTGGGTTGCACACTGCCAAGGGCTTCAGCAGTGAGAGCTCTGTCAGAGGGAAGGGAAGGGCAACTGCAGGGCTCCTCCAGCGGTTTCTAGGCCGCCTAGAATCAGCGCCGCACCGAGAGCACCAGGCTCCCAGGGCCCCTGGCTGGGGTTTTCAGCCCCGCACACACGGAGGCTGATTCCTTGGGTGCCCAGAAAGTGTATGACAGACGTAGGTTCCCTAGCACTCTCCTCCCCAGCAGAGACATGTGCAGGTGTTGGGGCCTGATCCTGCGTGTCTGGGTTCCTGCCCACAGCCCCAACTCAGGGGAAGCAGCCCCTGAGGCAAGACCTGCTGGAGGAGCCCTGCGCCCCCGCCTGATAGGCGAGTGCACAGCCAGCAGGGAAGCGAGCCTCCTCGGGGGAAGAGGAGGCAGCCCAGCCCCGTCAAGTTGAAAGCCCTGCTTGCACGGAGCTAAGTGCGCCTCCAGTACGGCAGAGCTCTAGCTCTGCTCAGAGCCCCGATCTGGCAGAGTTCCTGGCGCGAGGCTGCTCTGCCGGGGGCTAGCCTTGCCCAGACTTGCCTTGCTTTTAGGCTGCCTCTCCAGGAAGGAGCAGGCAGCAGGAGCCTGGGAGTCGCCACTGGCGCCTTTCTTGCCTCAGCTCCAATCCTGCCTTGCCTTTGCACTTAGGTCCCAGTCCTCCTTAAGGAGAGCTTAGGGGCTGGTGGGTTGCACACTGCCAAGGGCTCCAGCAGTGAGAATTCTGTCAGAGGGAAGGGAAGGGCAACTGCAGGGCTCCTCCAGCGGTTGCTTGGCCGCCCAGATTCAGCGCCACACGGAGAGCACCAGGCTCCCAGGCCCCTGGCTGGGGTTTTCAGCCCCGCACACACGGAGGCTGATTCCTTGGGTGCCCAGAAAGTGTATGACAGACGTAGGTTCCCTAGCACTCTCCTCCCCAGCAGAGACATGTGCAGGTGTTTGGGGCCTGATCCTGCGTGTCTGGGTTCCTGCCCACAGCCCCAACTCAGGGGAAGCAGCCCCTGAGGCAAGACCTGCTGGAGGAGCCCTGCGCCCCCGCCTGATAGGCGAGTGCACAGCCAGCAGGGAAGCGAGCCTCCTCGGGGGAAGAGGAGGCAGCAAGTCCCCGTCAAGCTGAAATCCCTGCTTACACGAAGCTAAGTGCGACTCCAGTACGGCAGATCTCTAGCTCTGTTCAGAGGCCCGATCTGGCAGAGTTCCTGGCACCAAGATGCTCTGCCATAGGCGAGCCTTGCGCAGACTTGCCTTGCTTTAAGGCTCCCTCCCCAGGAAGGAGCAGGCTGTGTGAGGCTCGGAAACGCCACTGGCGCCTTCCTGGCTTCAGCTCTACCCCTGCCTTGCCTTTGCACTTAGGTCCCAAGCGTCCTTGAGGAGGGCTTAGGGGCTGGTGGGTTGCACACTGCCAAGGGCTCCAGCAGTGAAAGCTCTGTCAGAGGGAAGCGAAGGGCAACAGCAGGGCTCCTTCAGCGGTTCCTTGGCCGCCCAGACAAAGCTCCGCACGGAGAGCACCAGGTTCCAAGGGCCCCTGGCTGGGTTTTGCATCCCCACACTCCCAGAGGCTGACTCCGTGGGTGCCTAGAAAGTGTGTGAGAGACGTAGGTTCCCTAGCACTCTCCTCCCCAGCAGAGACATGTGCAGGTGGTTGGGGCCTTATCCTGCGTGTCTGGGTTCCCGCCCACAGCCTCAACTCAGGGGAAGCAGCCCCTGAGGCAAGACCTGCTGGAGGAGCCCTGCGCGCCCGCCTGATAGGCGAGAGCACAGCCAGCAGTGTAGCGAGCCTCCTCGGGAGAAGAGGAGGCAGCCGAGCCCAGTCAAGAGGAAAGCCCTGCTTGCACGGAGCTAAGTGGGCCTCCAGTACGGCAGAGCTCTAGCTCTGCTCAGAGCCCCGATCTGGCAGAGTTTCTGGCGCGAGGCTGCTCGGCCGGGGGCTCGCCTTGCCCAGACTTGCCTTGCTTTTAGGCTCCCTCCCCAGGAAGGAGCTGTCTGAGCGAGCCTGGGAGACGCCACTGGTGCCTTCCTTGCCTCAGCTCCAATCCTGCCTTGCCTTTGCACATAGGTGCCAGGCGTCGTTGGGGAGGGCTTAGGGGGTGGTGGGTTGCACACTGCCAAGGGCTTCAGCAGTGAGAGCTCTGTCAGAGGGAAGGGAAGGGCAACTGCAGGGCTCCTCCAGCGGTTTCTAGGCCGCCTAGAATCAGCGCCGCACCGAGAGCACCAGGCTCCCAGGGCCCCTGGCTGGGGTTTTCAGCCCCGCACACACGGAGGCTGATTCCTTGGGTGCCCAGAAAGTGTATGACAGACGTAGGTTCCCTAGCACTCTCCTCCCCAGCAGAGACATGTGCAGTGGTTGGGGCCTGATCCTGCGTGTCTGGGTTCCTGCCCACAGCCCCAACTCAGGGGAAGCAGCCCCTGAGGCAAGACCTGCTGGAGGAGCCCTGCGCCCCCGCCTGATAGGCGAGTGCACAGCCAGCAGGGAAGCGAGCCTCCTCGGGGGAAGAGGAGGCAGCCCAGCCCCGTCAAGTTGAAAGCCCTGCTTGCACGGAGCTAAGTGCGCCTCCAGTACGGCAGAGCTCTAGCTCTGCTCAGAGCCCCGATCTGGCAGAGTTCCTGGCGCGAGGCTGCTCTGCCGGGGGCTAGCCTTGCCCAGACTTGCCTTGCTTTTAGGCTGCCTCTCCAGGAAGGAGCAGGCAGCAGGAGCCTGGGAGTCGCCACTGGCGCCTTTCTTGCCTCAGCTCCAATCCTGCCTTGCCTTTGCACTTAGGTCCCAGTCCTCCTTAAGGAGAGCTTAGGGGCTGGTGGGTTGCACACTGCCAAGGGCTCCAGCAGTGAGAATTCTGTCAGAGGGAAGGGAAGGGCAACTGCAGGGCTCCTCCAGCGGTTGCTTGGCCGCCCAGATTCAGCGCCACACGGAGAGCACCAGGCTCCCAGGCCCCTGGCTGGGGTTTTCAGCCCCGCACACACGGAGGCTGATTCCTTGGGTGCCCAGAAAGTGTATGACAGACGTAGGTTCCCTAGCACTCTCCTCCCCAGCAGAGACATGTGCAGGTGTTTGGGGCCTGATCCTGCGTGTCTGGGTTCCTGCCCACAGCCCCAACTCAGGGGAAGCAGCCCCTGAGGCAAGACCTGCTGGAGGAGCCCTGCGCCCCCGCCTGATAGGCGAGTGCACAGCCAGCAGGGAAGCGAGCCTCCTCGGGGGAAGAGGAGGCAGCAAGTCCCCGTCAAGCTGAAATCCCTGCTTACACGAAGCTAAGTGCGACTCCAGTACGGCAGATCTCTAGCTCTGTTCAGAGGCCCGATCTGGCAGAGTTCCTGGCACCAAGATGCTCTGCCATAGGCGAGCCTTGCGCAGACTTGCCTTGCTTTAAGGCTCCCTCCCCAGGAAGGAGCAGGCTGTGTGAGGCTCGGAAACGCCACTGGCGCCTTCCTGGCTTCAGCTCTACCCCTGCCTTGCCTTTGCACTTAGGTCCCAAGCGTCCTTGAGGAGGGCTTAGGGGCTGGTGGGTTGCACACTGCCAAGGGCTCCAGCAGTGAAAGCTCTGTCAGAGGGAAGCGAAGGGCAACAGCAGGGCTCCTTCAGCGGTTCCTTGGCCGCCCAGACAAAGCTCCGCACGGAGAGCACCAGGTTCCAAGGGCCCCTGGCTGGGTTTTGCATCCCCACACTCCCAGAGGCTGACTCCGTGGGTGCCTAGAAAGTGTGTGAGAGACGTAGGTTCCCTAGCACTCTCCTCCCCAGCAGAGACATGTGCAGGTGGTTGGGGCCTTATCCTGCGTGTCTGGGTTCCCGCCCACAGCCTCAACTCAGGGGAAGCAGCCCCTGAGGCAAGACCTGCTGGAGGAGCCCTGCGCGCCCGCCTGATAGGCGAGAGCACAGCCAGCAGTGTAGCGAGCCTCCTCGGGAGAAGAGGAGGCAGCCGAGCCCAGTCAAGAGGAAAGCCCTGCTTGCACGGAGCTAAGTGGGCCTCCAGTACGGCAGAGCTCTAGCTCTGCTCAGAGCCCCGATCTGGCAGAGTTTCTGGCGCGAGGCTGCTCGGCCGGGGGCTCGCCTTGCCCAGACTTGCCTTGCTTTTAGGCTCCCTCCCCAGGAAGGAGCTGTCTGAGCGAGCCTGGGAGACGCCACTGGTGCCTTCCTTGCCTCAGCTCCAATCCTGCCTTGCCTTTGCACATAGGTGCCAGTCCTCCTTAAGGAGCTTAGGGGGTGGTGGGTTGCACA